>NW_027633971.1:90000-102218 GCF_053919585.1 Euprymna scolopes
ATCAAGGCTCAATGGCCACTCGGGGATAAGGGTTATTGTGTGTATAGTAATCAATGGGATAGTGTAGCAATAGTATTGGAGAATTGATGAGGTGTCATTACTTAGAGGGGCGGTTCATCAGGAATTTGTTTGTGCTGAGCTTGAAGACATCCGTTTTGAAGTCGGGAGCGAAACAGGCAAGCGGAACAGAGTTCCACAGGCGTGCAGTTCTAAGAAAGAAGCTTTGTTCATGGAATCTACGTTTTGATTAAGGCACAGATAAGGAGTGGGGAAAATTATTTACAGTGGTTTTAGCTAGTCGAGTGTTTTTTGAAAATAGATTGGCGACGGGGGGACCAGAGAATGGAGCTCAGACGAGCACTTGCCATGGAAATAACGATAGAACAACGACAGGCTCGCTAAGGACCGTCGTGTGTCTACCGAGACAATAAGTGCACATTTTAATGCCAGTGTGGGAACGGTACACACAATTATTCGCGAGGAGCTGAAAATGCGGATGATTTGCGCGAAGTTTGTCCCAAGGGTGCTCCATCCTTGTCACTGACTATTTTACTAAGACGGGCATAAAAGCAGTTTTTTACTATACCTACTCTCCAGTACCTACTCTACGTAGCGTTTGGTTATTGCATAAGCTCAGTGAAGATTAATGCGAAGTTAGTCTCAAAGGTTGCTGAGAAGAGAAGATCAGAAAAGAAGGACGTTGTCATGACATCACGGAGATGGTCTAGCTGATCAATTCAGACTCCGTATCGTCTATTTGAACGAGTATATTCGTAATAACGAGTAGAAATATTCATTGTCATTATCAATATACATTAGCGACCGTACCTCTGGTGAAGTAGGAATATAATGGTGATTTCTCATGGAAACTTGCATAGAAATCATATGAAAAAAAAGTGTATAGTGATTAATAATAATAGGCGCCATGCTATTAATAATATACTGCTTTGAAATCTATGATGATAGTATTTTTAACGTACTGGTCTTGTTCTCCAGCAAGTAAAACCAATGAACAGTATAGAATACAAAGAAGGATACATAATGAAGCACAATTGGTTAGCAAAACATAAAAAGAACACGATAACTTCCAATTAGTTTATTATGCATTGTAGATTGCCAGGATGGGGCCATTTTACGTGATGGTAGCTCACTGTGATTAATAGCGTAAGTAATTGTAAGGCGTTCTCATCGTTCTCAATGGATAATTTACTTGCAGGGGCCAAAAGAATATCAGCCATTGATCTCTGAATGATCGCATTGTCAATAATAAACGAGAACGCATGCGCAGGTTAAGCTTCCTGTTGGTTTTATTATGAAGGTCGGGTCAGTATTAATCTTAGGGAAAATAAAACAGGGCAAAAAGGTGCCAGGCTTTTTATTTTTTTATTTATTTTATTTCTATGGACACGTTTGTAATGAGTACACGCGTGAAAAAAATGGCAGCGGCAGAGATTAAAAGGGATAGAAAAGATATAATCCATTTACACTACTACACACATACACCCACATACAAACATCGTATATAACAACACTTCTTCTTTGAACAACCAAAACCTTAATAATAAGCAAAGAACTTCTCTAACTCATTTTATTAAAAAAAAATGAAATCTATTAAAATTACTTTTTCACTTAAATGGACTAACCTAAAAAAAGTTGTCTAAGTCTTGTCACTTCTGCACATCTGAAGCTATAGAAATAATTACTTCCCCAAAAGCAATACTATAATAAATTCTAAAAGCGAACTAGTTTACTTTTGCAGACATAGGATTAAATTTAAATAAATGTAAATTACTTTAAATAATTCCCTTAAAATCTCATTTCCATCATATACAGATTTCTTTCTTTCAATTCCTCAGCACTTTACGTTACCCCATTAAGTTATATATTCCGTTTCATTTACTCTGCCCCCATTGAGCGGCTGCCCACGCCCCTGCGGGCTGCACTAGAATTGTTATGCATGTGTACATATATTTCTCTTCCGTGTATATGCAGACCTGGGCATCTTAGCCGTGACGTGTATATGCGCTCTAATGTTTTTATTTAGGCATGCGTTTGAGTGTGCTTATGCATAGGTATATATATATATTTGTACGGGAGTTCTTGCATAATTCTTTTTAGTGATTATTATGGCAGAGTTTGCGACCACCAGCCGCCTTCGTCTTCCTTCAATTCTTTTTTGCTCTTCTCTAAACCATTACAATCCAATTAAATTTTCAACAAAACCCTCCAATCTTCCAAGTAAATTCTTTTTAGCAATTAGCTTCCAGTCTCCAATTTTTATAAATACTTTTGCTTCAAGCGTGTTAACTCTGCTCATAATTTCACCAAACCGTACCCACTGACTTATTCTACTTTGCCCAATTTCACTGCCATTATTACTATTTTTACAACAATAGGTTGTCATGACAACTAGATCATCATCCTCCCTTACTCTACAGCGTTAAATTTCCTTGAGTTTGGCTCAATACCTCCTTAACATCATTGAATAAACTTAATCCACTGCATGCTATGTTTCTTTAATTATTCTTCAACTCACGGGTTGGACCTTTTCATCCGTGCCTTTTCACACAGAAATGCATTTTTGGACCATTTATAAAAACTAACAACATGTATTCAGACTACCACGAACACGGATACTTTACTTTCAACACATTAGATGCACTAGATTCGGACTCAACAACTATGGAGACGCCATCTCATGTGAAACCAACTTTCATATTTATCCCAGTCCACCTATTTTATTGTCCTATACTTCATTTTCACGCTAGAATGATCCCTTTAGTTTCTTTAAATACTTTGCAGGCAAAATCTTTTATGCATTTTGATAAGCCCTTCCCTCTGACGAGAAGACGTATTTCTTCGAAACTTCCCGGATTAAGGACTTTCACCTCTAATGTTTTTTCAGCTCCGAATAATAAATATGCGCTTAACTTTCGGTAAATTCTTTCTCAATGTGTTTATTTAACACACACACACACACATACACACATATATATATGTATATATATATATACACACGTTAGAAAAGCATTTCTATCCAAGAGATGAAAATTAGTAAACAAAATGTTTTTACTATAGGCTTTAAAAATAAAGGTATGAGATTCAATTTGAAATGTATTTATCTTCAAAGTGCACTTTTATAAATTTTTCAAAGTAAAGTATAAAAATTTAATTTAAATTGAATCAAAATATTACCTAGAATTTATTTTATGTAATGTACATTCTGTTGCACTTTAAAAATCATTGAAAATTTTATATCTATATCATTAATTGCTAGATTAAAGATAATGTTTTTAAATTTCAAATTGAATCTTGCACCTTTAGTTTTAAAGCCTATAGTAAAACATTTTTTAATAATTTTCATGCCTTGGATGAAATGCTTTTCTAACTTGTATCTTATCTTTTAAGGTTATATTTTAAAAACCTCCTTCTCTGTATTTCAGTTTTTATTTCTCCTCACACCACAACACATTTATGCAACCCCCTCTTTGTATTATTACAGATCTGAATAATCTCTCTGTTTCTGTTTGTATTTCTTCTCACACCACAACTCATTTTTTCAACCCCCTCTTTGTAATATAGGTCTGAATAATGAGAACATTTTTACAAAAACTTTAAAATAATTTTTTTAGATTAAATATTTTTAAACTTCTTTCAGAATAGAAGATCTTGAAAATTTAATAAGGAACATATTTCATATAGGTTTCATTAACAAACATTCAGCACATAACGAGAAAAATAGAGATGAAAATTTCAAAAGGAATCTATAACTGGTTATGGTTAATAGCAGTCCTCGCGAGCGAAAGTCTTTATTATTATTATTATTATTATTATTATTATTATTATTATTATTATTATTATTATTATTCTGTTATTATTATTATTTAAAACATTTTGTGTCCTGCTCTTTCACGCGAGGACTAATATAGTGTTGGAATGATTAATCGAAATTTGTATAATAAAAACTTTAAGGAATGTCGGAATAGGAACAATTTGCGTTTTCCGATGCAAAAAACGATTCCTTTACTTTTTTATTTGATTTTTTAAACAAAATTTTAACTGCTAGCAGTAACAAACAAAATAATAAATATTTATAGAGTTAAACTTTCCGTAAAACTAAGATTTACACATCAGCGCCATCAAGTGTGTGTGTGTATTTTATATTTGAGAAATTATCTGTTCATTAAACATATGGTTTTACGGTAATTTGAAAAAAATACCAATTTTATAGTTAAATATTGATAGATTTATATGAAATCGAAATTGGTAATTGTATCGGAATCGGGAAAAATATTGTAATCCTCCCATCACTAATATATGTAAGTCCAATGTGCTTCAATTGAGATAAAAAAAAAAGTAAACGGACGGATATATTAGATATAGACTTCGACTCCTCACTTATTTTACCTATATATATATATATATATATATATATATATATATATATATATATAATGTTACCTCTCCCGTCGATTTCGACGTATGAGATTCCGCCACAACGACTACTAAGTTGGCCGGAAATCCACACAAGTTATTTGTTTATAGAAGTGAAGGCTTTTTGTGGAATCAAACAAAGTTTTTGGTATTGCTGCTAACGTTTGTCGGTGCAGATGACTACCACGGGACAGAGTATTTAGTAGACAGCAGATTTTTACATTAGACTTACCTTCTCCTAGATGCATTTCTTAACGAATGGGTGCATCTCTTCCAGTGAATTGAGGCGCCCTCAAATACCAACCTGGAAATTTCTAAGAATCGGCGCAGTACATACAGCGGGTAGCCTTCTCAAATGGTGATCCATCTGGTACTATGCCAGGCTCAACGTTACTTAACTTCGGTTTTCTGGTGAGAACTGGTATGTCAGCGTGATTGTGTTGTATATATATATATATATATATATATATATATATATATATATATATATATATATATATATATATTTATATAAAGTAATAGCGTTCGTGTGTGTGTTTGTCTGTGTATACAACTCCCTATGATCAAAGAAATATAAAGTGTCTATAGTGTGTGTGTACACCTCTCCTGGTCAAGAAATATTAATGCCGATTGTAGGATACTTCTGTCAAAGGAGACATTTATTTTTATGTTTAACCTCTAGATATAGCATTCTTCACATCACATATACATCGACTGAGTTATGGTTATTAGCATATCACATTAAAATAAATCATTTTAAATAATTAGCTTGATTATACTACTTATTCGACATAATAGCCTCGCTAATACTGTACTATTTAAAAATATAATTTAAAATGTAATAATTTAGTTTATTTTCATTTGAATTTATATTTTATTTAACTTAAATTTACTTATTATTATCGTAAATCTGAAACCTTTTAATTTTCAAACCAGAAAACCAAGGGGAATAACTGTGATAGTTTAATTCTTTGCGCACGTTATTAAATATTTTCTATAATAGATTTGTTTTTATTTCGAAATATTGAAGTTGAATTATTATTTTTATCTTTAATTCGGAGGTAATTTTTTTCGCTTATTCTTAATTTTTAAGTAACCTTTTGATACTCAGCAGAGAGTGAACTCTGAGCCCACTCGGCTTTCTCCAGAACATGACGTCAACAGCCGGAGTAAACCGAGCCTCGCTGAAGAAATAAAGCCGAGCGTCGCCGATGAAAGCATAACAAGAAAAGAAAACCTACCTAAAATTTAAAATTTTATTAACTGTAAAGAAAAAATTTTATAATAATATTTTTTGTTTTGTTTTGTTTTTGCTATATATATATTTGATACTCATGCAGAGAGTGATCCGTGCTGAAATAATAACGTTATTATTGAAAACGACATTCTTAACATGTGGAGGGAAGGGTGTTTTGTACCTATTCTGTACTTTAACTTTACAATTGAATAAAAAACAAAAAACATATCATAAAACTTTAATTTAACGTGGACATAAAAAATAGCGCGGATTTCGATATATTTTTTCGATACATAATGTTAAAGATGTTTTAGTCAATGTCAAGTTTCTTTCCAACTACCCCAAAAACTTTAAAATGACGACTTTTATAGGTTTTCGAAGGCCCGGAAGCCACTCAGGGATAAGGGTAATTGCGTGTACAGTACGTTAATTTTGAGTTTGATAAAGTGTCTACTTTAGGGAGCGGTTTATCTGAAATTTGTTTATATTGGACTTGAAGACATCCAAGTTGTAGTCAGGTGGGAAACAGGCAGACGGAACAGAGTTCCACAAGCGTACACTTCTAAGAAAGAAGCTTTGTTCATGGAATCTACGCTTTGGTTTTGGCACAGATAAACAGTGGGGAAAATTCTGTACAGTGGTTTCAGCTAGTCGGGTGTTTTTCGTGAAAGATCGGCGAGGGGGACCAGGGATTGGAGCTCAGACGAGCACCTGCCATAGAAGTAACGATAAAACAAAGGCTCCCAACGCCTCTCTTGTGATACTGAAAACGAATATCACATTTAAATTTGGGGCATGATATGAAAAAAATATTTTTCAAAAAGTGGGGATCACTGTCCTATATAAATTTTACGTAAAATGAGCACCCACTTTCTGGCCACCTAATAATTTCTTCATATAATAAACCAAATTTAACTGTGATTTTTGTTTTTAGCACCCACGAAAACCGGCGCTGTTTTTTTAACTAAGAGATTCGTTTATTTTTGTATAAGTTAGGACGCTAATAATGCCGTCAGTAAGCTTACATGAGCGTTTTTTTAGGTGAGTATTCAATTATAGAACTTGTATAGTTTTTAACAGGTGCTTCTGTAGTTGAATTAACCGTTTTTCCGTAAGTAACGTGCCAACATTAATCATTAAACCATTAAAGCAGAATCGTTTAATATTTCACATAAATTTTGTTTACATTAGGGCGCTCCACAGCTCCCCAATGTAAACAGAATTTTTGTGAAATATTTAACTGGTGAAGCACCTGTTAATAACTATACAAGTTGTATAATGAAAAAAAGTATGTTTTTGTAAACTTATTGACAGCATAATAAGCGTCCATCATTATAAGATGAAAAAATCAACGAATCTTATTAAAAAAAAAAAGCGCCGGTTTTTGGAGATGCTGAAAACGAATATCAGTTAAATTTGTTTTGATATGAAGAAATTACTACATGGCCAGAAGGTGGGTGCTCATTTTACGTTAAATTTATATAGGAAAGTGATCCCCCACTTTTTGAAAAATATTCTTCATATCATGAAAGGTACTAATCTGCCCCAAATTTAAATGTAATATTCGTTTTCAGCACCACTGAAGACCTTAAAAAATGTTTTTGAGGAGTTGGAAAGAAACTTGATATTGACCGATTTTTTTTGTTCGAGAAAAGGTTCAAAGGTAAGTCAAATAAACACTTTTTTTTGTAAAGTTTTTTTTTTCCAAGAAAAATTGAAAAAATAATATCTTTGTTTTTCGAGGTGTTATTTTTATTTATCTATTTATTTATTTATTTTTCTCGAGGAGAAACCTGAAAATTAGAAAAATTGAAACAAAACTGGGTGGGATAGATTTTTTTTAATATTTTTTTTTTCATATCCAAATAGATGTTTTTGTTGTTTCCTCAGATCGTTGGTTTATTAATGGTGTGTGTGCATAAATCGTATTCCGCATTCGCGCAGAAGGTTTTTCTGCGTTGCTCGCTCAACGCCTACAATAGCAATTGTAGGCCGAGACCTGGCAAAAACAAAAAAAACAAAACAGGTACCAGTCCGGATCATGTAAAGGTTCGGCATGTGGAAGCCTGACACCTCCAGGCATAGCCATCGCTTACCTTTTCTTGTCTACATGATGCACAAGTTTTCGTCCGTGACAGTAATTTTTTTTCGTGACAAAAGTCGAGGGCTCCAGTTGGTGTTTCCAGCTGCTCACTTAAGGCTGTAAAATTTATGTTTGTTTTGGGTTTTTTCTGACGTTAAAATACTTGTGCTTTTTTTTAACTAATTTATTTTCATTTCTTCCTCTTCCAAATTATCGTCTGCTGTTTTGAATTTTCAACTCGAGCGAACGCGCGTCGCGTTGAAAACCATTACGCTACATTGTAATTGGTTCAGCTTTATGTTTCGTCAGACGGCTTAATTTTCTCGGCGACGCTCTGCTTACTGCGGCTCTTGACGTTTGTTCCGGAGAAAGTCGGGCCTGCGCTTAGTTACGTCTGGATCACTCTCTGCATGAGTACAAACCTTTTTTATTTCGGTATTCAATATGTTAGATAAGATTTAAGCAACGAGTTGAAATTTACATCCCTCTTACAACATCCACTAACTGGAAAGGTGCCCACAAATCGCGTATCCAAGTATGCAGAAAAGTCCCGTGCCATACGCGGGTATCTTTGCTTGTATATATATATATATATATATATATATATATATATATATATATATATATATATATATATATATATATATAAGAAGACATAGTGATAGGTAGATAGATAGATAGATAAAATCTAAAACAAAACATAAGTCTCTCTAGTTTTATACCTTAGCCTCTGAGCCACGACTATACGCATATAAATAAATATAAAATAACCTTGTTTTGCTGTGAATGGAGATTTTTGCATGCAAATAAACATAATCGAGTGCTCCTCAGCACTTAGCAAATATTTTGTACGACTAAAACCACATCAAAAATGTGCTCCAGACCTAAAAGCTCTATATATCAAATTTCAATAGTATAAACTCAATATTTATAGAGGAGTTCGGTAGAGAATTTTCCCACACATACCGAGAACGTCACTTATATATATACATATATATATATATATATATATATATATATATATTATTATTATTATTATTATTATTATTATTATTATTATTATTATTATTATTTCTGTTTCAGCCAATGAGACCTCGACAGGAGACCCTGAACCATTTGACACCAAAGAAATAAAGAAAATATTAAGCTCGTAAAAAAAGTATATATATATATATATATATATATATATATATATACTAGCAAAAGTGCCCGCTATTAACTGGGTTCAAAAACAGCCTACAAGAAAATGGACTCTGATTTATGAAAGTATGATAGGTTATGAAAAGGAAGGATTGTAAAGAGATAGCTTCGCATTGTTGGGTATCACAACCAAAGCAACATATGAAAGTAAAAATATAATAGATAAACCCCATAATTTATTAGACCGTACCTGTTCACACTGAAACTCTCATCACGAACATAATTATCAAAGTATACTTACGCAGATAGATATGAAACGTCTTTATTAAATTTTATGCCTATTTCCATTCCATGGCGGCCAGGCGCGAACTCAGACCCCACAATTTTATTATACCATCCCTATTCAAGTTGAAACATACTCATCAAAGTATTCTTATGTACATCTATATCAAAAACACTTGTAAACATTTTCTTTTAATTTATTTTTTTTATTTCCATACTTTGTTGACCAGGCGCGAACGGAGACCCATAATTTTAATGAACCATCGTTCTGCCAGATCAAACATGCCCATTCATGTGTCTCGATACATCTTCTATCAGTATATATAACTAGTGTTTTTAAATAGTCAACCATATAGGAGCCTATTCGTGACCAGACACACACAAACACATATATACACACACAGACATTCAGCTAGAAAGAAAGAAAAGACTAAGCTCCTCAAATATATATATATATATATATATATATATATATATATATATATATATATATAAATAACTTTTATAGTTTTTTTGAGGAGGTCAGTCTTTTCCTTTTTTTTTTCTATAGCGTCGAATGGTTCAGGGTCTCCTGACGAAGTCACATTGACTGAAATAGATGACTGTTTTTAGCGACCAAATATAACTCGTTACCCTCGAATCATTAATGGAAAAATATTTTGCTCTTGTCATCGAGCTTTATCTAACAACCTCGTTTTGTTCATTATTTTCTACTTTGAAGATCTCAAACCTGAATTCACACACACACACATACACACACATAAACACACACACACAAACATATATATATATATATATATATATATATATATATATATATATATATATATATAATGGGTTAAGAAATTCCAACGAGAGAAGGATGTGTATTTAAATAAGAGGGTGGTCACCAACAATGTGTATTTTTTAACATTATTTTATCATTCCCTGTCTTGGTTTTTCATTGAAAATTATGTTTGGATCATTGTAATAATGTTTTTAAATCATTGAAATTGTTTTCAACGCGTTTCAGACGTTCTGTGAAACGTCCTCTTCAGAAAGTATTTAAAATGATTAGAATATATTCAAGACGTGTTAAAAATGAAAAGAACATTTTCGTAGTTCATTTGAAATGTTCCATGAGGTGGAAACATGTGTATACGATTCTACTTTTCATTCGTATGTCCAATTTTTATTACTGGTTCATTGGGCTGGACTGTTGTCTTATGTTTTTCTTTCTCTCTCTCTCTCTGCTTGTGTTTCTGTTTATCTTTCTTTGTTTTTCTAATTTTTTTCCTTTTTTACTCTTACTAGAGTAGGGGTGAGGGGGCCTTTGGTACTTGGTCAACTGGGTGCATAGTGTAGGATGTGTGTGTGTGTCTCTCTCTCTCTCTATATATATATATATGTATATTTATATATATATATTTTTATATATAATACTTCTCTGTGCTGGAAATTTTCATCTTTAATTTTATGGTATTATTCAGAATGCAGATACTATGGTAAATGGATAAATGACACCAATTAAAAAACCATAAAAAATAATAAGTAATTAATTAACGCTAGTTTTTAAAGGATTATGCAAATTAGTTAACTTTCATGTAATCGCTCCCATATCAATGACTGTGTATATTAAGGATTTCTATTAATAATTAAAAAAAAAAACTCTCTTAGGGATTTTTATCCTCGTCCCCCAAAATCAACATGGATTAGATCATTTCTGTAAGGATCCTGCCCCTATTGATTTTGCGGTGAGGTTTACTTCTCTGCAGTTCTAGGCTCCCAGACCTTGCCTTTTCTCCTTAAGAAAATGTTAGTTTATTGTCATACCAAAGACTGCCGACTAGGCTGCCCATGCATTTTTTTTTGTTTAGGTTAGAGTGTGCCTCCCCGGGTGCGCTGACTTCTCAATCCTAGAGGGCAGAGCGGTGGTTCTAGATATATCTAAGGCTTTTGACAGGGTATGGCATGAGGGTCTCCTCAGGAAAATCAGATCATACGGTATCACTGGTAGAATACATAACATAATTAAATCCTTCTTAGATAAGAGAAAAATCCAGGTTGTCCTCGACGGTCGTACATCTAAACAATATGATATAAATGCGGGGGTGCCTCAGGGTTCTGTCCTTGGACCTCTATTGTTCCTGATATTCATAAATGACCTCCCCGACAAAATTGCCTCTGAGATGGGTATATATGCTGATGACACTACACTCTATGGCAGGCACGACAGGAAAACGAATGAACACATTACTAAAGAAATGGCAGAAACACTAGAGGAAGACCTCCAATCTGTGGTGGAATGGGGACAAAAGTGGTTGGTCGCGTTCAATGCTGTCAAGACTAAACTAGTTTCATTCAATAATTCAATAATTTTCTGACTTTGAAACGTTCTTGCAATGAAAGAGAACTAAGCAACAATTTTTAAATAGAAAAAGTAAGATCTGGCATTCGGGACAAGATCCGAGTGTTGTAACTGTTCTGATGCTATACACAAGTAAATTTGTCGTATGTGAATAGAGGGTAAACACTTCTATACTAAAGCAATTTGTATTTTTGCCTACTTTCAGAGTGCGCTTTTTAAGGAGCTGTTCCCCACCCCGCACACACATATTAAAACGACCTTGTGTCACATTTTTTCTTTCGTGGGAAGCAAATAAATATAAATAACAAAAGTCGGACTTTAATAGAAATGTTAGAGCGAGAAAAAACTCAACTTAAGTTTTTTTTAAACATTTATAGAATATATATATATATATATTATTTGTGTGTGTGTGGTGTGTATATGTGTGTGTGTGTGCTGTGCGGTACGTCTATATATATGCATATATATATATATATATATATATGTGCATATATATTTATATACAAAAAAGAGATTGAGAAAAAGGAATAGGCCGGATAATAGAAAATAAAACAATAACAGCATATCATGAAGCGTTTGATGGCACTTTAGCTATCTCCAAAGGGTATTGATATGTAACCCTTTATTCCCGACCAAATGAATTCTCTTCAACTTCAATTATCTACCGATCCTGATTATGCGTTTCCACGTTGGGC
>NW_027633972.1:0-7500 GCF_053919585.1 Euprymna scolopes
AAAATTGTGTAAAAAATTAATGAAATTTCATGTGAAATGATTAAAAAAAATTTTTGTTTTCGTTTCAATCTATTTTTCTTTTCATTTGATTTCACTGTTTTGAATAATTCCTTTCCCTTATTTGACTTATGTAAAATAATAAGTTTATGTAAAAAATATTTTGTAAACATGTTGTAAACACTGTTTTTTAATAAAAAATAATATTACTATTTAAACGACTTTGATAGATTATTTTGGAAGTGTATTACATAAAATAAATAAACAACCCACTTTAAAAAGAGAAATTACGAGGTTTTAAATTTTATTCGCAGTTTCCTGTTGGGGGTGTCAAAAATTCCTCCAAATTTCTGATATATGTAGAGATGCTTATAGGATTTGCATCATTACTATATATATATATATATATATATATATATTTTTTTTTACAAAGGCATCACCACATTATCAAGGCCCAGAGGCCACTCAAGGATAAGGGTTAAAGAGTGTACAGTAGAAATTGGTCAATATAGTAATCATTAGTAATGAACATTTGGTAAATTTAATAACTTATATGGAACGGCTCATCAAGAACTTATTTACTTTAGACTTGAACACAACCATATTGTAGTCAGCCGGAAAGCAGGAAAACGGAAGACAATTCCACAGGCGTGCAGTTCTAAGAAAGAAGCTTTGTTCATGGAATCTACGTTTAGGTTTAGTCACAGATAAAGAGTGGGGGAAATTATTGATAGTGTTTACAGCTAGACGAGTGTTTCTTGTGAAAGTTTGGCGAGGGGGGACCAAAGATTGAAGCTCAGTTGAACACTTTCCATGAAAATAACGATACATCAGAGACAAACTCGCAACATCTCTTCTGTGAGATAGAGGTTGCAAGGAGGAGAAAAGGACATCTCCTACGAGGCTACGAAGTCTATTTTGAACTCTATCAAGGCAGGATAAGTCCTTTCTAGCAGCTCCTGCCCAGATGTGGCAACAGTATTCCATCCTTGGACGTACCTGGCTCTTATATAGGTAGAGAATAGCATCAGCAGTGAGATATCTACTGGATCGATAGAAAGATCCCACCATTTTTCCAGCGGCCTTGGCAACAGATTTGATATACGTGTTCCATTTAAGATCAGGAGTAATGGTCAAGCCCAGAAGCTTGTAAAAACTTGAGGCCTCCTGAAGACGAGAGCCATTCATTTCAATTGATGACAAATGTGGATTAGAATGTTGATGATGTAAAGAGAGAAGCTTGGTTTTAGATGCATTAAAAGTAACCAGCCACTCCTTTCCCCATTGTACTACGTGCTCAAGATCAGAGGAGAGAGAATTGGAGAGAACTTGGTCATTTACTGTCTTAGATGTGGTACCATAAATGGTAGTGTCGTCAGCATAAATGTCTACAAATGATGTAAGGATATGATTTGGAAGATCATTAATGTAGATCAGGAAAAGAGTTGGGCCCAGGATGGATCCCTGAGGGACACCGGCATTAATACTGTGAGCTTCTGATTTTTGCCCCTCAACTACTACTCTTATGAACCTATCAGAAAGAAATGATTTAATAATTGAGAAGACTTTTCCAGCTATACCATAGCTAGCGATCTTATGAAGTAAACCTTTATGCCATACCCTATCAAAGGCTTTAGATATGTCAAGAGCAATTGCTCTAGAAAGATTGCCACCGTCGAGAGATTTGCTAATCCTATGCGATATAACTGTAATGACATCTGCTGTAGATCTAGCAGAACGGAAACCATATTGAGTGTCACTAAGAAGGTTATTTTTGTTGAGATGTTTGATTACTTCTGTATTTAACACAGATTCTAGCAACTTACTCATGACGCACAGGAGACTTATTGGCCTGTACTGAGAGGGGGATGAGCGATCACCTGAATTCTTAAATACAGGGCATACTGATGAGGTTTTCAGGGAGATGGGAAACTATTCACCTTAAGACAACGTTTAAACAGTTTTGTAAGTATGGGCGCTAATTCAGGTTGAAGTTTTTTGAGTACTATAATTGGAATACCATCAGGGCCAGTTGCTTTACTCGAATCAAGGTTTTTGATTAGCTTCGCAACATCACGTACAGATATACGTATATCACATAGCGTGTTTTCTGATACAGGAGGAAATATTGGGGGTTGGCGGTCTTGGTCGCAAAGGGTAGAATTTGCTGCAAAGTTCTTGACAAAGAGTTTGGCTTTGTCTGATGCTGACGAGATTACCTCAGGTCCATTGATAATAGTTGGGATGGAGCACACGCTTCTGTTCAGGATTCTGTTTGCTATTTGCCAAAACTGGTGGGAACCAAGCCGCTGCTCAGCTACTTTGGACTTAACAGATTGAGCATACAACTCTCTTGCGTTCCTTATTACTTTCTTACAATGGTTGCTGGCAGTCCTGAAAACGGCTTTAGTTTCCATACATCTATTACGTTTGAAGCAGTGGAAAAAGTGATTTCTGTGCGCAATGGCAGCAGCACATTCTGGAGAGAACCATGGCTGGCTGTTAGGTTTTTTCTGAAACTTTTTAGAGGGTATGAAATGGTCAATACCTACAATTAACCATTCAGTTAGGTCTAATACTATAGAGGACACATCCTTTTTAAACATGGAATGCAGAGGTAGATCAGATATAAATGTACGGAAGCTATCCCAGTCAGCCTTAGTGTATCGATATACTGTACGATGAAGAGGTACATCTGGGGACTTATTACATTTCATTTTTATCTTAATTGATACAACAGAGTGGTCGGAAGATCCAAGAGGCGACAGAACAGAAACTGAACATAGTTCAGGGCAAGTTGTGAGAAAAAGGTCTAGTAGGCTCGCATACTGGCCATCATTATCGGGCACACGGGTAGGTTCCTGAACAATCTGAGTGAGGTCATAGGCAATGGAGAAATCATGACAGAACCTCCCCTCATCATCGGTCTTGTTTGAGTGGGTCAACCATTCAACGTTGTGAACATTGAAGTCTCCACATACGTGAATGTTAGCTGAAGGATAAGTAGAAAGGACTTGGTCAATTTTCTCAGATATGCTTTGAAAGATAGTAACTCCACTGTTGTGGGGGCGATAGAGAGTAAATATAAATGCAGTAGTGTGAGCTAAAGCAACCCGGAAGCACATATAGGGTAAGTTAGGATCTTCCCTGGAGATGTCCCTCCCACATGGAAAGCTATCTTTAATATAGGCACATATTCCATGCCCATGGCGATCTTGGGGGTCAGATTTAGAAGTTAAGTTAGAGTATCCTGAAATTGCAAACTCATCTAGGGAAATAGCCTGTCCAATGCCAGTTTCACTTAAAAATAAAAGGTCTGGTTTAGTCTCCTGTAATTGGGTTTCAACCTCTGGAAGGTTAGAACGAAGACCCCTGATGTTGGAGAAGGAGACATGGTAGTAGGGGTCTACGTTGGAAGTTGGGGAACCGGGTTTAATCGTGTATTTTTTCTTGAAACTTGTCATGATGAAATTTTGGAATTTGTGGACTAGGTCGACAGATTTACTTAGAGCAGGACAGAGAGGGGAAATTAAGAGAGAAAAAGAAAGGAAGAATTTTTTTTTATTTTTTATTTGTAGTTAATGATAAGGTAAAGCCGTAACAATTACCCACTAGTATGGCATCGAGAGGCCCCACCAGAAGCTACTGCATGGTCCAGAATCCATTCACCAAATGGCAATACAGCAGCCCCAGTACTTTGCACCTGCTGATAGGACAGCCTCCTTAGTGGTTAATCCAAGGTTCGGGTCCCTGACTATCAGGCGGATAACGTCAGCCCAGACAAAACGTTTACCTCCAGCACCCTTACTAGTGACATGGCTACAAGGATAGACATAGACACAGAAAATTTCCGCCATCTCAGCCAACTGTTCGCAAAAATACTGCCAACCTAGAAAACAGCTTTTTCTTCTCCCTTTGTCCGAAAAATCACTCATTTAAAAAAAATGAGGACTGAGGGACAAATAAGAAGAAGCGAGAGTAACAGGAGCTGCCGATAACGCATCCACAATGCGTTTTCTACTCTCCATTAAAAAAAAAAAAAAAAAAAAAACTATTACGTATTGTACTTAATAAAAGTCCAACGGACGTGTTTAAGGGAAAGTATGGTGATAGATTCCCCTCACACGAACTAAAAATGAGTATAATTCGTAATTTTTGCTATCAACTCGGTGGATACATAAACATATGTACGAGGAAAAAAAAAAGGCTAGCATTTAATAAAACAGAAATACACAAATTAAATACTGAAATAAAATGGAGTTGTTAATATTTTAAATCTAAAATAAAAAGCATGATTGAAATCACTTATCTCAACAGAAACAATTCCGTCTCCAAATTGCAAACTGTGTTGAAAGAACTTCAGTTAGTAGCGTTCAAAACATTTTTTTTTTTAAATTAGCCGTTAATAGAAAATCGTGATTTTATTCTGAACTTAAGCTAGTAACGTTTTAAGAAGCTTACGATATAAAAGAAAAGGCTGATGGGGGGGGTTCTTCCGAAAGTAAGTTGGTGCCGTTATAAGTAATTTCGAGATAAGATGGAAGCCGGTATTGGACTAGAAAAAAAGCTAGCATTTAATAAAACAGAAATACACAAATTAAATACTGAAATAAAATGGAGTTGTTAATATTTTAAATCTAAAATAAAAAGCATGATTGAAATCACTTATCTCAACAAAAACAATTCCGTCTCCAAATTGCAAACTGTGTTGAAAGAACTTCAGTTAGTAGCGTTCAAAACATTTTTTTTTTTAAATTAGCCGTTAATAGAAAATCGTGATTTTATTCTGAACTTAAGCTAGTAACGTTTTAAGAAGTTTACGATATAAAAGAAAAGGCTGATGGGGGGGGGGTTCTTCCGAAAGTAAGTTGGTGCCGTTATAAGTAATTTCGAGATAAGATGGAAGCCGGTATTGGACTAGAAAAAAAGCTAGCATTTAATAAAACAGAAATACACAAATTAAATACTGAAATAAAATGGAGTTGTTAATATTTTAAATCTAAAATAAAAAGCATGATTGAAATCACTTATCTCAACAGAAACAATTCCGTCTCCAAATTGCAAACTGTGTTGAAAGAACTTCAGTTAGTAGCGTTCAAAACATTTTTTTTTTAAATTAGCCGTTAATAGAAAATCGTGATTTTATTCTGAACTTAAGCTAGTAACGTTTTAAGAAGCTTACGATATAAAAGAAAAGGCTGATGGGGGGGTTCTTCCGAAAGTAAGTTGGTGCCGTTATAAGTAATTTCGAGATAAGATGGAAGCCGGTATTGGACTAGAAAAAAAGCTAGCATTTAATAAAACAGAAATACACAAATTAAATACTGAAATAAAATGGAGTTGTTAATATTTTAAATCTAAAATAAAAAGCATGATTGAAATCACTTATCTCAACAAAAACAATTCCGTCTCCAAATTGCAAACTGTGTTGAAAGAACTTCAGTTAGTAGCGTTCAAAACATTTTTTTTTTAAAATTAGCCGTTAATAGAAAATCGTGATTTTATTCTGAACTTAAGCTAGTAACGTTTTAAGAAGCTTACGATATAAAAGAAAAGGCTGATGGGGGGGGGGTTCTTCCGAAAGTAAGTTGGTGCCGTTATAAGTAATTTCGAGATAAGATGGAAGCCGGTATTGGACTAGAAAAAAAGCTAGCATTTAATAAAACAGAAATACACAAATTAAATACTGAAATAAAATGGAGTTGTTAATATTTTAAATCTAAAATAAAAAGCATGATTGAAATCACTTATCTCAACAAAAACAATTCCGTCTCCAAATTGCAAACTGTGTTGAAAGAACTTCAGTTAGTAGCGTTCAAAACATTTTTTTTTTGAAATTAGCCGTTAATAGAAAATCGTGATTTTATTCTGAACTTAAGCTAGTAACGTTTTAAGAAGCTTACGATATAAAAGAAAAGGCTGATGGGGGGGGGGTTCTTCCGAAAGTAAGTTGGTGCCGTTATAAGTAATTTCGAGATAAGATGGAAGCCGGTATTGGACTAGAAAAAAAGCTAGCATTTAATAAAACAGAAATACACAAATTAAATACTGAAATAAAATGGAGTTGTTAATATTTTAAATCTAAAATAAAAAGCATGATTGAAATCACTTATCTCAACAGAAACAATTCCGTCTCCAAATTGCAAACTGTGTTGAAAGAACTTCAGTTAGTAGCGTTCAAAACATTTTTTTTTTTAAATTAGCCGTTAATAGAAAATCGTGATTTTATTCTGAACTTAAGCTAGTAACGTTTTAAGAAGCTTACGATATAAAAGAAAAGGCTGATGGGGGGGGTTCTTCCGAAAGTAAGTTGGTGCCGTTATAAGTAATTTCGAGATAAGATGGAAGCCGGTATTGGACTAGAAAAAAAGCTAGCATTTAATAAAACAGAAATACACAAATTAAATACTGAAATAAAATGGAGTTGTTAATATTTTAAATCTAAAATAAAAAGCATGATTGAAATCACTTATCTCAACAAAAACAATTCCGTCTCCAAATTGCAAACTGTGTTGAAAGAACTTCAGTTAGTAGCGTTCAAAACATTTTTTTTTTAAATTAGCCGTTAATAGAAAATCGTGATTTTATTCTGAACTTAAGCTAGTAACGTTTTAAGAAGCTTACGATATAAAAGAAAAGGCTGATGGGGGGGGGGGTTCTTCCGAAAGTAAGTTGGTGCCGTTATAAGTAATTTCGAGATAAGATGGAAGCCGGTATTGGACTAGAAAAAAAGCTAGCATTTAATAAAACAGAAATACACAAATTAAATACTGAAATAAAATGGAGTTGTTAATATTTTAAATCTAAAATAAAAAGCATGATTGAAATCACTTATCTCAACAAAAACAATTCCGTCTCCAAATTGCAAACTGTGTTGAAAGAACTTCAGTTAGTAGCGTTCAAAACATTTTTTTTTTGAAATTAGCCGTTAATAGAAAATCGTGATTTTATTCTGAACTTAAGCTAGTAACGTTTTAAGAAGCTTACGATATAAAAGAAAAGGCTGATGGGGGGGGGGGTTCTTCCGAAAGTAAGTTGGTGCCGTTATAAGTAATTTCGAGATAAGATGGAAGCCGGTATTGGACTAGAAAAAAAGCTAGCATTTAATAAAACAGAAATACACAAATTAAATACTGAAATAAAATGGAGTTGTTAATATTTTAAATCTAAAATAAAAAGCATGATTGAAATCACTTATCTCAACAAAAACAATTCCGTCTCCAAATTGCAAACTGTGTTGAAAGAACTTCAGTTAGTAGCGTTCAAAACATTTTTTTTTTTTTAAATTAGCCGTTAATTGAAAATCGTGATTTTATTCTGAACTTAAGCTAGTAACGTTTTAAGAAGCTTACGATATAAAAGAAAAGGCTGATGGGGGGGGGGTTCTTCCGAAAGTAAGTTGGTGCCGTTATAAGTAATTTCGAGATAAGATGGAAGCCGGTATTGGACTAGAAAAAAAGCTAGCATTTAATAAAACAGAAATACACAAATTAAATACTGAAA
>NW_027633972.1:12500-102214 GCF_053919585.1 Euprymna scolopes
GGTTGCAACATTACATTTTTCTTATCTTGGATGTTTACATTAGTTCGACTAATCTAAATAATTATGAAATGTTCAGTCTGTAAAAATAAACCTGATTTTTTATCTCCATATATTTTATTTATTAATGAATTGGACACACATAAGAGAATTGTAACGTGCATCCAGGAGATAAGCGCCCGCGTGTTTGCATGTTGTGTGGGTACGTGGGAGAGACGGATGAGGGGAAAAAGACTTACCTCGCGACCAGCTCAGCCAGCGTTACCAACCAAAAATAGAAAAGAAAGACCAAGATGGCGGCCGCCGTCTTTTGTAAATTATGATGTCTCGCAAAGTCACACGAATTCTCGGAATATGCAAATTTAGCCGGCCTAGAACGACGATAAAAACGGGTGAGGGAAAAGACGTGAGGAGCGACGATTGAGTTGGCTGGGGAATCGTGTGGCTGTTGCTTCTTGTGCCGTGTGAGGATATTTTACCGTTGTTGGAATCCGTGCAGAACTGGTGTAAAAAGATTATTGAATTGCTGCAACATTTATAACATCTTTTCCTGAACTTACCGTGTTAAAGAGAGAGTCGGGCGCCATCTTGAATTTTTCCTTACACATTTCTGTTACAAGAATTTTTCTTAATAAATCGTAACAAGACATTGACAAATGTAATCTAAACCTGATAGGAAAAAAAGGCAAGATTGGAGATTAGGTGGCAAAATACTCTTGATTTCTATATCACATAAAACGAACGAAACTCTGTTATCACCGTTATGTTACTTTGCCAAGAATATATAAATAATGGCATCGGTATTTCGGAAGTTTCCAATTTTAAATAAGCAGAACGGTTTTTTCAAAATTAGACAGGAAAACAAATTTTATTTAAAAAAAAAGAATAAATACTTTATTTATTTTAAACAATATATATACGGAACTATTTTTTTTAAATTTTAAACTATTTTAAAAGAAAAACATTTTTTTATTTATTTTAAACAATATATATACAGAACTATTTTTTTAAAATTTTAAACTATTTTAAAAAAACAAAAACATTTTATTCATTTAAAATAAAACTTTTAAAAATTTTAAACAATATGAATAGAACTTTTTATAATTAAAAAAAAATAGAAGCCTTTTTTTAATGTTTTACAATATAAATAGAACTTTTATCATTTCAAACGATAGTACTTTTAGCAGATTTGCCGTTTAGTTGTACAAATAACATGTAATCACTAAAAGAGACTTGTTTGGTAGACACCGATAATATCGCTTAATGTAAGCAGAAGTTTTTAGGGAAGGGAATTTGAAGAACACAACACAAAATAACAACAAAAAATCTGTTTAACAATTTAAAATATTTATTTGTAACAGGAACAGGTCGGACTGCGATAAAGGAAGAAGTCAGTACTGTGTCGTCCCCAGCTAATAGCAGTTATCTCCAGTGGTGGCCGTCGATGCTATTGCAAGATATCCAGAGAAGAGGGGTTTCTTGGCTGAAGATCCGATCCTGACTGACTGACGTCCCCTCAAGACTTTTTATGAAGCAGATGAATCGATGCACTCTCTTAGCTGATAGGTCAGTCAGTGGCGGAAAAACTCAGGGGCAGGCATTGATTCATTAGAGAAGATAGTTCTCTGTAACAGCAACATCAACCCCTGCTTAGGCGGAAATCAGAGAGAGAGAGAGAGAGAGAGAGAGAGAGAGGAAACAAGAGAAATAGTATAATCACTTTATAATTTTTTTATGTGAAAACATTTTCTTGCTGTTTTTTCTTACTTTTATTTTTGTTTGAAAGAAAATCCAAGCATAAATTGGACATAGGCATATTATATATGCAGAGTCTTACATAATTTCTTTGGGCAATGTACTCTACGACCACTGCATGTGATGTTTACATAATTGTCTTTGGGTGGAGTACTCACTTCAGGTATATGTGTATTTTGATGCTGTGTCTAAGTAGGGGGATGTGAGGCTCGTGTGTTTTTGTGTTCAGAAAGCCTCTTTTTGCTCTGTCAAGAGAGCCAGTTTCACTTTTACCACTAATATCTAGAGTGAAAAGTTTATAAGTACGTGAAAGCACGTAAAAAAGTAAAGTTAGAGGGGCTTTCACGACGTCCTTTCTGAGAAAAACGTGAGTCGAAAATGAGATATCTTTTGGGACCGATGATCTTATGGTTTGTTCCCTAGTGTGCATCGGTGAGATCTTACTAAAATAAGCTCACAGTCTGTCAACATACACAGCTGAATTGATTGTTGTTACTGTTATCGAGGTCAGTATTTGACCTAACAACGATAGAGGTACTCCATAGACAAATTCGGCTGGAGAGTATCTCAGGTCCTCCTTGATTAATGCACGAAAGCCAAGAAGGACAACTGGTACACATTCGCTCCATCGCGTTTGGTCAGGCTATGCTGCTTTTAATTGGCGATGAAAGCTTTGTAATAGCTCGTTGTCCGAATATCGCTGGTAAATTGTGAAACAAAGATCAACGTGGCGCGTTTCGTAGAGAGAATATTTGTCTGGCTTAGAACACTGTGTTTCTAAGAAGACAGTAATTAGTGTAGATTACAAATTGACGGCTCTCGAGTGAATATTGGAAGTGTTTCACTGTGAGGTACATTGCTAGGAGTTCATGGCTAAACGTTCTGTAACATTGTTCTGCCAGTTTCAGCTGAGGAAGTAAAGTAGGTGGTTGAAAGTCTTGTATAGCCTTCACTTTTTCTGGTAACGGAGATATACTCTCTGGGCTGATAATGTGGCCCATGAAAACTAGTGACGAAGCACCGAAAACACATTTACCAGGGTTAATCCTCACCTTTTATGACGTTAAATGGACTGGTAAACAGCAAAACAAAATAAACCAAAGACAATACGCAAAAGTCCAGCAAGAATTCGTCACTGACAACTTTCTCTCTCAACTTCCAGCACGTCTCTCCTCACTGCCTCTGCCAATAAGCACTATATCAGAAAACTGACCCAATTCCATTTGTATACATGTGTAGTAGAAGATGAGATCTCGTGAGATTCCACGAGACTACACCTTATAAATCCATGGCTGCCATCTTTAATTTCTCTTTCTCTCAGATCCCATCCGAAGGTAAGTTGTATGACCGCACGACACACACACGGGGTCGCTTTCCTCTTTGATTATTACATTCAACTTTTTACTCCCCCCCTGGTCTCCAGAACACACATTTGGCATGGTGGACGTGGTCGTTTGTTGCCGGCACTCCTACGAAGGGGGATTGGCTTGACTACTTCATCTTCATTGGAGATCTCAGAAGATGTGTCGGAACCATTAGCATCAGCGTTAGGGCGTACAGTCATACCATCAGGCTGGACTTCTTCATCTCCATCGGAGCTCTCAGAATGGGTGCTGGAACTATCGGCGTCAGGGTTGCGGTTCATAGTTGTTCCATCGCGGGAAATAGGACGATTCACCATCACTGCTACTCGCCAACTGGTTCGTATTCAGGGTAGGCCGGATATTCTTCACATGGCGTGGAGTACCATTGACTAGCACGGCTTACTCACTGATGATGCCAGTGATTAGCCCTCTTTGAAAGCTGCTGTTGCATCGATTATTGAAAGGCTTCACCCAAACAGTGTCCCCTAACTCATACGGCCCTCAGGTTTCCTGCCAATCAGGCAGACGGGCATCAATGTCCTTGATGTGCACTCTATAGCAATGGCTCGCATTGTTTTCTTGCTGCGATCCTCTTCACATTTCGATGCCGTTGCCACTTGGTACATATGCACATCTGTGTCTGAGCTTGATCCCCAAATCATCTACAAAATGTCTCCCCACTGCAGAAGGCCGTGTCAGTGTCTGTGAATATCTCTTAAGACGGCCCCCTTTCATAAAATATGGACTCCAATTCACGTATTACACTGGAGGAATCCTGTCTTATTAAAATGCGCCAGATTGCAAAACTTGCCGGTCCACAATCGATCAGGGTGAGGAAGTGCTGGCTACCGTAGTGGGTCATGTCCATACACAGTCGGCTCCAAGTCGCGCTTACTCCCAGCGGGGTCCATTGACTGGCATTTTTGGCATTCCCTGACTTCCCGCTTTCACTGAACTTTTGGATACCGACGGATTGGACAACTGCACAAAATAATATGTCCGTCTCCCTCCAAGGTGTCCACTGAGGTGGTGTATCTTCCTGATTTCATCTTCAATAGAGGCGGCACATATTGGCTCGGCTTTCTTCTTCATGGTGGCATACCATTTCTGTGGCACCCGAGTGAGCCTATCAGCAAGATTGAAATTTGAAGTGACCAATACCGCATCCACAGACAGGTTGTACTCTGTTACCAGCTTTTTTACGGTCTCCAACCTCCGTCTGATTGCGCACCCTAGTCTTGCCTGTCAGTGTGTCTGATATCCAGTGATACACGCATAGTGAATCTGTGTGTATGCGTAATTTCCTGACTTTCCACAGGAGTGCCAGGTTGATACCTTTTATTACCGCATCGAGCTCTGCCAGGTTGATATGAGCAGCGTCACTCGCCTGTCGAAACCAGCAATCACCCTCAATCGAAGCATCATTCTTCTCCAACAGCACACTAATTGCTAGAGAGCTCGCATCCACCCACACATTCAGTTGGTCTCCTTTGGCGGGGTCATTCTGCTTTACTCTTGCGATGGTCTCCTTCACCATGCAAACCAACAGATTGTCAGCTGTTTCATCATCCCAGTCTTTGGTGACTGCGCTTGCCCTCCTTTTTATGACACCTGTTACCACGCGAGTCCACCCACACACTGGTAGGTGCCTCGCAAGTTTTCCACACAATGAGAATACTCCTCGCCTCGTGAAGACATCGGGCACTTCAGGAACTGTAGTTCTGCGCTTCCGTTTCAAAGTTCATCGCTCCTGTCGAACGTTCAGGCCCAAGACACGAACGCCATTCACCAAACGTTCTGGATTCTTGCACGTCAAACCAAACTCAGCCAGTTTGTCCCTCACACGTGACGTTGACACAATGTCTTCGTTCACATATATGTCATCAAGATATGTCGATGTCCAATCTTTTATTGTCTCTTCCTGTGACAACACAGTGTTAATAATGGTCTTCATTATTTGGGGTGCCACGTTCAGCCCAAAGCCTAGTCTGGTAAGGCAGTACCTCCTGCCAGCAAACACTACCGTCTGAAATGTTTCACTGATTCGGACCTGCAAGTATGGTTTTCTTAGATCCAGCAGGGACACATTGGAACTCTGCTGGCGCCACTCTCGTAACTTGTTGGCACAAACGTCAGCATCTGCCGTGAATACATCAACATGCGCGTTCAGTTCGCGATAGTCCATCACTGGCCTCACCTTTGCAGGCCTCATTTGGTCGGGCACATGGTACACTGTTACCTCATTTCGCAGTTCGGCTGGTTCCTGGTTTTCCGACCATTTCCACGTGGCTGTCCAAGCCTTCTGATGCTGATCAAATTCGACAATAAAGTCTGGCTGTTCAATCCTCAAAGCAGCACACACTGGAACCTTCTAGTGAAACTGTATCGCAACCGTCTGCGTTATGTGAGCACCACCTAGGGCTTTGATGGCGTCTTAGCCTAGGAGCAGGTCAAACCTGAGCGGTTTATTGAGTACTACCAGCGCTTCGACGTTAGCTGAATTTCCAGTTTTAGTGCGAATATTCACAGCCCACCCCGCAACTGAGACTACTAGATTAACCACTGAGGGTGGTTAATCTAGTAGTCTTCTTCTTCCAAGTACGGCAGAGGCCCGCACTTACTACAATGCGAGAGCACCCAGAGTCGAAGAGTACTGAGCACAATGTCTCAGTAACTGGGCCATATGACAAGTCTTATTACATCGGTAGCAGTGAATAGCTGTCAGTCGCCGCCGGCAGTTCTTCGCAATGTGGTCCTGGTCATTACACCTATAACACATGACTTCATCGCGCAGGACGGGTCCCTGGGACGGTCTATCTTCATTTAATGTTCGCTGTGCAGCAGCGACTACCGGTTCTCCCATCTCATAAGTATTCTTCATCACAGTCCTGGCCCGGTCTACCAAGTCGTGAAGGGACAATGAAGCTATGCTTCAGCTACCTCGCAGGAGTTGTTTTGCTCTGGTTGGAAGCCCTGCCAAAAATTTTCATGCCAAGGCCCGCTCAGGCAGCCCACCAAACAACACCGTCAATTTCGTCAGCTCGGCCGAAGAAACGTCGACAGTTTGACCGGGATGCAAGGTTCTTGCCTCAAATTGCTCCCAAAGCAGTGGCGGGGTCGATAGCGAATGCCTTGTATAATGCCGCCATGATCTTTTCATAATCCTGTTTTTCCTCAGGACTAAGTTGTTGGTATACTGCAAAAGCCCCGCCGGACAGACGTAGAGAAACCACATATTCAATGTTCTTCACACTAGACAGCAGGCTATGCATTTCCACCTTCTCCACCCAGCCAAGTACCGGGGTCGAGCCGTCGAATTCCGGTACTAATTTAAGGTCAAATTTGTCCCCCATTGCGCCGAAATAGCTTGACGTTAAATGGGCTGGTAAACAGCAAAACAAAATAAACCAAATGCAATCCGCAAAAGTTCAGCTAGAATTCGTCACTGACAACTTTCTCTCTCAACTTCCAGCACGTCTCTCCCTACTGCCTCTGCCAACAGACATTTTATCAGAAAACTGACCCCATTCCATTTGCATACATGTGCAGTGGAAGATGAGATCTCGTGAGATTTCACGGGACTACACCTTATTTATAAGCTACCATCTTTAATTTCTCTTTCTCTCAGATTCCATCCGAAGATAAGTTGTATGACCGAACGACACACGCACACGATGGCGCTTTCCTCTTAGATTTTTTTTTTTTTTTTTTACACAGTGATCACCACTTATCAAGGCCCGGAAGCCACTCAGGGATAAGGGTTATTGTAAGTACATCACGTTAGTGAGGAGATTTTATGAAGTGTTTAATTAGGGGGGCGGTTCATTAGGAATTTGTTAACATTAGACTTGAAGACATCCAAGTTGTAGTCCGGAGGGAAGCAGGCAGACGGAACAGAGTTCCACAGGCGTGCAGTTCTAAGAAAGAAGCTTTGCTCATGAAATCCGCGTTTTGATTTAGGCACAGATATAGAGTGGGGGAAATTTTTCACAGTGGATTCAGCTAGACGGGTGTTTTTCGTGAAAGATTGGCGAGGGGGGACCAGGGATTGGAGTTCAGACGAGCACCTGCCATGAAAATAACGATAAAACAAGGATAGGCTCGCAACGTCTCTTCTGTGGGAGAGGGGTTGCAGGGTAGAGAAAAGGGCATCCCCCACTAAACCACGAAGTCTATTTTGTACTCTGTCAAGGCATGATAGGCTGTTTTTGGCAGCTCCTGCCCAGATATGGCAACAGTATTCCATCCTTGGCCGTACTTGGCTTTTATATAGATAGAGAATTGCATCAGTAGTGAGATATCTTCTGGAGCGGTAGAAGGATCCCACCATCTTTCCTGCGACCTTGGCAACAGACTTGATGTACGTGTTCCATTTCAGATCAGGAGTAAAGGTCAAACCCAGAAGCTTGTCAAAACACGGGGCCTCACCCAGACGAGAGCCATCCATCACAATTGATGCCAGCTGGGGATCAGAGCGTTGATGATGTAAGGATAGGAGTTTGGTTTTGGATGCATTAAAGGTAACTAGCCACATCTTCCCCCACTGAACCACGCGCTCGAGATCAGAGGAGAGAGAATCCGAGAGAACTTCGTCATTTACAGCCTTTGATGTGTTGCCGTAGATGGTCGTGTTTTTGATTATTACATTCAACTCTACAATATTGTGCAGGGTTACCTCCCTTACACTCCAATGACACTATTGATGCCCTTTATCACTAGCGAGCGTAACAGTCTTTTACGATGCATTTTGTAAATAAAGCGAGCGTGGAAGGGCCAGTTTATTTTAACTCATTAAATTTTGTTAATTTTGTCTTCTGCGCTTTTATTTATGTGCAGTGTTAATGTTAATACAGTTTAATTGGCGACGAGGAAGGATTAATGCAGAGGGGTAACAAGACAATTTAAATATAAAAGTGGTGAACACCCACAGCCCAACGAACCTGTAAAAGTTGCTGAGGAACGGATTAAAATGGCGTTGCTAGGCACAATTCAAGAATGGAATAGTGCAGAAGAATGGTCGCACTATTATGAGGGAGTAATTTTTTTATTGCCAATGATATGTTGAATGAAGGTAAGAAGCGTGCTATATTTTTGTAGTTTATTGGAGTAAACCACGATACTATTCTCAGAGGTGTAGCCGAAAACAGGCCTGAGCAGAAAACATTTGAAGTACTGTGTATTCTGATGGAGTGACACATCGTTTCGGTCCCAAAGGATATACATGAACGTTTCTTATTCAACACGAGGGACAAAAGAGAAGGCAAGTCTATCAGTGAATATGTGGCCACACTGAGAAAAATGTCGGAGCATTGCATCTTCGAAGAAAAAGTAAATGAGCACATACGTGATCGTTTGGTTGTGGGAGCGAAAAATGTGAAGATACATGAGCGCCTGCTTGGCGAAAGGATGCTAACTTTTGACAAGGCCATTGAAATAGCAGTGTCCATGGAAATATTCCAAGTTGATGGTGTAGCACAGCCGAGTGTAAAACATCCGTACACTACGTGCTATTAAAACGAGAGTGTTATCGTTGTGGAAGAACTGGCCACCAGGAGGACAAATGCCAGTTTAAAAGCAAGGTGTGTTTTAAATGTAGGCGAATCGGGCATACTCTTCGGAAGTGTAGACAAGAAGAGAGCAGGCCTGCTTGCTCAGCAGCAGTAGGGAATGAAATCAGGACCGTGAACAATGTGGAGGAAAATAGTTGTACAGAAGAAATGGAAATAAATATGGAGAAGCTAGATTTGCACACAGTTGCTACACTTCGGACATATTGGGGGTAGGATGGTCTGCCGTGTGTTAGACGATCCCGACCCCATATATATAATGGTGAATGAATATATTTAATGGTAGAGGAATTGAAAAGACTAAAGGTCGCATAATGAAGACGAAAATATACCGCTATATATCAAAGAAACAAATGGAAAGAGGATAGAAAGAATGAGAGTTCATTGAGAGATTAGTAACGTTACTTGCGGTTGACTGGTTAGTCAGGACACGGCGGTGGCTCATGGCCCCCACCGGAGCGGTGTTTGTCACATCTTGACTGGTCGAGCGTTCAGCGGTAAAGAGGGTGAAATATGAGAAACAGGAAGTGACGTAGGTAGGTCGCTCTTCTGAGTTAAAGGGCGACAATCGAGTTAGGCTGAGAGTGTTCAACTCCCACAGACCACCAGTATTAGTGGAGCTACTAATTAATCAAGAGAAAGTGGTCATGGCCAAATTCGTGATCTAAAAGAAAGCCATGTCAAGTAAAGACCATACACTTACAAGTTAGTTAAACCACATGGGACCACAAACGTGAAAGTAATCCAAGAAGAGTTAAAGCATCGACTACGTTTGTTGGTGGTGAAAGGAAATGTACCGACACTTCTTCGCCGCAACTGGTTAACTAAGGTAAAGCTAGATTGGATAGCCAAGTTTCCTTTATATCAAGAAGATTCTCCATCGAGGTTGGAAAAGTTTCTTAAAGAATTTGAGTCGTTGTTCAGTGAAGAAATGTGGTGTTTAAAAGATTTTAAGGTGAAATTACACATTGATAAGACGGTGTCCCAAATTTTGTCGGGCAAGACCAGTGCCTTATGCCATAAAAGCGGATGTGGAGAAAAGGCTATATCGCCGGGAACCCCAGGGAATTTTCAAAAGAGGGGAGTACTCTAGGGGGCTGCCCCATTGTACTAGTTGCAAAAATGATAATGGGGCATCCGAATTTGTGCAAACAGTAAACCGGGCATCACTATGTGACAACTACCCAATTCCTCGGACAGAAGATATATTTACTACTTTGAAAGGGGGTCAGAAATTTCGCAAGCTCGACTTGCGCCATTCCTATCAACAACTGGAATTGGATGAAGAACCCCAGGAACTGCTAACTGATTATACTACCACCCCAGACTACAATTTACGGTGCTACAGGAATTTTTCAAGGTGCGTGTGGATGATATCTTGGTTTCAGATAGTGACGACATCTGAAGAATTTACAGAGTGTATTTGCTGCCCTTGATAAGGCCGGATAAAAATTAAAGAAGAATAAGTGCAAGTTTCTCCTTCCTGGAGTAACATATTTGGATTTCAGAATTAATAAGGAAGACAAACAAAGTAGCCGCCATTACAGAGGCACCTCTGCCACAAAACATCAAGGAATTAAAAGCCTACCTCGGGGCACTTAAATATAATCATAGTCATTTGCCGAATTCATCAACAATACTGGAACCGCTTCACAGCTTAATGAGGAACGGTGCTCCCTGGGTATTGGGTGCTGGACAAACAAGGGCCTTTGAAGACCTATTCTAGTGCAAGTAGATGCTTCTCCCTATAGACTGGGAGCTGTAATAGCTCATAAAATCGAATATGGAAGGAAGAAACTAGTATACTGCATATCACGAACGCTGTCTGAGACAGAACGGAATTATACGCACATTGAGAAGAAGGGGCTGTGAAAAATATCTGTATGGGAATTATATTACGTTGTTCATCAAAAAGTTATTGGGTTTGTTTGCTGAACACAAGCCTATCCCTTCTGCCAGAATTCAACGCTGGGGAATATTTCTGTCTGCCTACAATTATAGGTTGGGGTATCATGCCGGGTCCCTTAATGGAAAAGCAGATTGCCTCAGTCGTCTTCCAATCAGTGCGGAGGAACAAGATGTCACCAAATACTAACAGCATACACATTATGAACTTGATTAACGCTCCAGTGACTGTAGTGTCAGTGAGAATGGAGACGAGAAGAGACCCTAGATTGAGTAGGGTGTACGAATACATCCTGAGTGGCTGGAGCAGGTGTATTCCAGACATAGCAATGAAACCCTATATCAACAAGCGGAGAGAGTTGACATGTGAAGATGGTGCAGTATTATGGGGAAGTAGAGTTGCAATTCCGGCTGGACTTAGAATGAAATTGTTGCAGTAATTGCATTAGATACACATAAGAATCGTACGGTTTAGATTATGCGGGTCTTTTTTTTGGGCATATGTTTTTGATAGTAGTGGATGCTCATTGGAAGTGGACTGAAATATGCATAATAAAATCATCTTCTGCTATGACCACAATTAAGAAATTGAGAGGGTTCTTCGCAATATATGAACTGCCGGTATTAATCCTGAATGGCAAAGGTTCCTGCTTTACAAGTGAAGAATTCAAAGCATTCATGAATGCCAATCGAATTCGGCATATTTTCACAGCTCCTTACCATCCATCCTCAAATGGACAAGCCGAACACAGTGTACGCACCTTCAAGGAAGCGTTCAACAGGGTGGAAACAGACCGCAAGGCAACACTTGAAACTAAGCTGAACATATTTTTATTGACTTATTTAAAGTAGCGTAACTATAAATTTGAAGACTATGTTTGTGATCCGGAATAAGATTGAAGGGATTTAATATATTGGACAGGGCTATTTCCTTTACACTCCAAGGAAACTATTGATACCTTTTATCACTAGAGGGCGTAACAGTCTTTTACAGTGCATTTGAAAAAAAAAGTGAGCGTGAAACGGCCATTTATCTATAATGTTAATTTTGTCTTGTGCGTTTTTATTCATGTGCAGTGTTAATGTTGATACACTTTAGGGTGGGGGCGATGGAAGGGAGGACGATGTGCGATGTGTGGTGCCCCCACATCCCGCCCCTCCTTCATCATTTCCCCTATGTAAATAGAATTTGTGTGAAATATTAAACGGTTCTTCTGCTTGGTTAATGTCGACGGGTTACTTACGGAAAAACGGTTAATTAAACTGCAGAAGAACCTGTTAAAATATTACAACGTCTTACAGAAAAACGGTTAATTATACGGCAGAAGCACCTATTAAAAACAATACACGTTATATAATTGAATAACCCCCTCCACTCCCCAAAAAGAATGAAAGACATAAAAATGTCTTTGATCAATTAAAAACAATTAAAAACTATGTAACAACACACACAAAAAAACGAATCACATTTTTTTTTATTAATTTCTTATTTTAATTCTCCGCTAAAAATTCCTCCGCAATTTGACCAGTCACTTTACTACGCTCGAGCACGTGTTGTGTATTGTTTGAAATGTTGTAAATATGCAAAGATGTGAGAAAACTAACACAGAACTACATATCGTTTAAGGGCAGGTAACTCTATTCGGAGTTATGTCCCTTTGATTGTAATACTATTCTCATCTTGGATGTTAATAGTAGTTCCACTAATTTAAATAATAATGAACTATTCAGTCTTAAAAAATAAACATCATATATTTTATTTTTTTTAATAAATTGTATACACAAGAGAGAAATTTACGAAAGAAATCTCCACAAGCTTTAAACATTAACAAATATAACTAAACTTGATAGGAAATTAATTCGACATTCAAGCCCCCACCCCACCCAAATCAACAGAGATTAGACCATTCCTATAATGATCCAGTCCCCGTTGATTGTTTCGGTGTGAGTAAAGTTGAGTGTAGTTCTAGGAGGCACACCATCCCAAGCTTCGTCTTCTCTCTTTGAGAAGGGGGTTAATTTATTGTTAATCGCCTGAAGGGCTTTTTTACAGGTCAGAGTACCCGCCCTTCTCTTGAGCACCGACTTATCAATCCCATTTTCCGACCCTGGTGTCTTAGATCTTGCAGTTGGGGAGAATTAGATGCCACTTGACTAATGCACGGACATTTTTTCACAAGAAACAAAATAACGATTACACCGTTTTACGGTGACCTGAATTCATTGTTCTTTAGCAGTTAATTTTCTCTTTAAAAAATTTCACGTTTAAATCGTGTTTTTCATGTTTTAATTTTGATTCTTTTATATTTTTATTTACTTTATTTCTTAACGAATTGGACAAACACGACAAAAAGTTGTATCAATTTACTTAACAAAACTTTTCTGTTTTTAACACAAAAGAAAAACGAATTCATCTCATTGTTTTTTGTTCGTATTGCATTCCAGCAATAAAAGGTAAGTTATTATTTATTTTTTATGTTTTTATACACTTTTAAAAAAATTACATCCAATGGCTTTTTGTATAATTTTTAAAAAAGTTTATTTTTATTGCAATCTTATAAAAAATATTGATTTTGTCACGATTAAAATAACGAATAAAAAAGTACGAATCAACTATTTAAAAAAATCGTTTAGTAATATATTTTCAATCTGAATTTCGTACAAAATGTGTTTATTTAAGTAAAACTTATGATTTATGATAAAAATATTAAAAAAAAATATTTACCATAAACTTAATTAAATGTTGGGTGAATTGTTACACAAAAAAAAAAAAAAAAAAAAAAAAAAAAAAAACCCGGATCTAGTGCAATTATTGATCCGCGCTATTTTATCAAGTTTAATTAAAGTTTTATTATATATGTTTTCATTAAATTGTAAGGTTAAAGTACATAATAATTACCAACCACCCTTCGTTTCCTCATATTAAAAATGACTTTCTAAATAATAACATTATTATTTTAGCATAGATCAATAAGTGCACTAGTTTCCAAAAATTTGTATTTATGCACGTTTGTTACCGTGCTGAAATAATAACGTTATTATTTTGAAAGCCATTCCTAGCATGGGGAGTGTGTTTTGTAACTATTCCGTGCTTCCACCTAATGATTTAAAAATAACAATTTAATAAAAACAAAATATTATGAAAGTTGAATTTAACCTGAAAAAAGAAAACTATTGAAAAATAGTGCGGTAACAAAAGTGCATAAGTGCCTTTAATTGTTTTTTACATTTAAAAATATGTTTTCCTGTCTACACTTACATATTGCTAAAAATTTCGTTTATTTTTTAAAATGTCTTATCCAATATTTTAGAATGGGGTTCACTTTCCTTGTTATAAACTTTACTTAAAATATGTAATCGTTAATCAGCCATCATAAATTAGTAGAAATTTAATGTAGAAACAAAAAATCGTAAATCTTTATCATCTAATCCAGCATAGTTTACGATCGGAAAAAAAATTCGGTGCTAATGCAGAGAGTGATCCGCGCTATTTTTTTAATCGTATTTCCAAGTTTAATTAAAGTTTTATGATACGTTTTTTTTTATTCAATTGTAAGGTTAAAGTATAGAATAGGTACAAAACAACCCCTCCTTATGTTAGGAATGGCTTTTTAAATAATAACCTTATTATTTCAGCTCGGATTACTCTCTACATGAGTATCAAAAATTCAAAGCAACTTTTGTTTTTTTATTACATTTCAAAAGCCTTCAAAATATCTGCTAAGAAGGAATTAAAAAATATAATTAAGATTTTAGAGTGGGAGATCACTTTCTGATATAAATGTTACGTAAAATGTGCACCCTCTTTATGGCCAGTCAGTGGTCAACAAGACAATCGTTCAACGTTTCTAATTTTTGTGGCATGGAATGCAGTGTGGATTCTGTTGATTTTTGTTTTCTTCATTTTTAGGAGGCAATTTGAATCAACCTGCTCACTAGTCTGTACTTTCATTTAATTTGATAAACAAAAGATACTGTAAGAATATCGTTAGGCACAACAAAACTTTGCAAAAGTGTCAAAACTGTGGCATAAAACATTGGGTTTATTTTTACAAGTATTTTCTTTAAGTTTTGGTTTTTTTGAACGATTGTTTGACTCTAGATGAGATTAGCCATTTTTTTCTTGTTCTAACATAACCTCATCACTAATTTTTCAAAGTAAATAAACGCTTCAAAATGTGTAACTATAAAATGATTATTATTTTTTATTAAATTCTTAAGAGGAAGTAAAATTAGTTTACAAGGACATCCTTCCCCATGTTAGAACTGGCTTTTTAAATAATAACGTTATTATTACTGAGGGGAGATATTTTTTTATTTGAAAAAGGACAGAAAATAAAATGGATAAACATTTTTAAATTTAAATAAGAAAAACGTCTCTCCTATTTTATCTCTATATAAATAAAATGAACTCATTTTTTCCCGTCGGATTTTGACCTTAATAGGATTAAAAATCAAGATATTTCATGCAAATATAATATGCACAAACGGCAGAACAATATCTGAGGTGTGTTATAGGCTTATTATTTCTCAAATTCCTCGATAATCTTAGATTTCTATACTTTTTCTGCTGAGAAGTCACGGCCAAAATCGGTTAAGATCAATGGAAGTGGTAAAATATTTTCTCTCTAATAAATTCCTCCTCCCCCTGCCACCACTTAACACCGTTTGGGGATCGTTCACAAGGAACAGTTGAGAAGAGAACACGTGTTTGGCTTCGTAGTTCTTTCATGTGAAGTTATTTAAAATCACTAAACTAAGCTGCAGTGCTTTGTGGCGTAGTGGTTAGCGTGCTGGACAATTCACATTATATTTTCACGTTCGCGCCGACCTACCATGGTCGTTTTTTTTTTTTTTTTCCTAAACAACTGGAATGGACTTTTCTTGGTGGCTGAACTGTTAACGTTGCAGATGTTTTTTTTTTCACACTTTATTTTCCTACTTTTACTCATGACTCCGGGTTTGATCCTTCCTACTTACCTACCATAACATTTTTTAAACCCCCCCCCGTCCCGGAAACAAACACTCGGGCAACGCCGGGTATCCCCGCTAGTATAAAATAAAAACAAAATAAATCTAACGACACAGTTTACTAATTTGTATATTTATTATATGACCTCACAAAATTGGAAACAGAATGATTCGCTATGAAGTGGATTCTCATTTGACATTACATTTATACACGAAACTGATTCCCGATTCTAAACTCTTAAAAATATGTATTTTTGATTCATAGTTTTTGGATATATTTACCATCTTCTCTAAAATTGTATATATCTCTCTACTTCTAGATCGAAGGAACTTTGTGTGTATCTCTGTGAGTTGGTTCCTTATAGACTCCTAAACAGCTGCGCCTGTTTTTTTTTTTTTTGTTTTCTTTTAATTTTAATTTTACACGAAGGTATTTTATGTGTTTGGCAGTATTCTTAGATAGGTTGTGTATGAAAATGTGTGCGATATCAATAATCAAAAGAGAGAATATACGATTTTAATAAAGTTAACGCTTTATACAGCCTAATATTACATGTTAATTTGAAACGTTTTATTATCACACAAGTAGAAATGGCTGGTATATATAATCAACAGTATTTTTTATATGACATAGGCGGGTTCGAAATGAATATTTCTGTTTAGAGCATGATTTAACAGTGATATGTGACTTTTGACTTTTAAACTATTATCACCACACAAGTAGAAATTCCTGGCATATATAATCAACAGTATTTTTTATATGGCATAGGCGGGTTCGAAATGAATATTTCTGTTTAGAGCACAATTGAACCATGATACCAGATATTAAAATTTTAAACTTTATTCAAGCCATTTTATATGAAAATAATTTTATAAAATAAACAGTAGATTCTCTACAGTGCAATTTACAATGTATTGTGCGCTAACCCACATTAAGGAGGCATGTGAATTTCCTCTCAGTGCAATGCAGTGAGTCCTACAAAGTAGAATTTGAATTTTTTAGGGGGTAAAATGTGCAGATTATAAAGATTATAAAAAAAAATATATCTGGGCTTTTTATATAACGGTAACCTTTTTGTGTAAGAGAATGACGGTATTAGCATACAACTTCCATTTTATTTGGTATATGTATTTTTCAACGAAAGGAATTTATTTTTAGAGTGACGTACCCAAGTTTAAAAAAATCCAATTTAAAACTACTTATAAAATAGGAAACATATTAGATTTAGTGCAATTTGTTTTTTGTACAATTGCATAATGACCGAGAATCACAACATTCAGTAAGTAATGTGTTTGGCAGTCAACAGTGAATTGTGAAAATTACTTATCACAAATGTAAATTTAAACCATCATATGAATCAATAAGACGTTGTTAACTATTCTGTACTTTCGCTTTCAATTTAATTTACTATACAAGACAATTTTTGTATCGAAATAGAAATAATAAACATAGTCTTTGGTATGAATGTAATATAGCGAGAGTTGATTGTTATTATTAATAGCTGATGCTTAACCCATTTTTTATATGATGTTACCTTAGTTTTTGTCGTCATATTATGCACACACACACACACACATACATATATATATTCTGCTGCTTGTTTTCTTTTCTGTTGGAAAGCATTTTACTCTGAATCATGATGCTCTGGCCAAGAATTTGCCCTCCGTCAGATTCAAGTACCGCCACACATTATGCCTAGGTATATATATATATATATATATATATATATATATATATATATATATATATATATATATAATTCAAATCAGCAAATATTTACTTCCTCAAAAAATATTATTTTAACTTAAACTTGCAAAACGATTTTGACTATACTCTTGAAAAATCTTTAAATCGAGTGTCAGAAATGTACTTTCAATATATTTCAGAACTTCCTCGAGATATATTATGTAAAACATATATAGTTATCAGTGGTATTACTTCAATTTAATGGCCGAGTAAAGTTTGCTGTCAAATAAAATAAAAGGATAACTCACGGTAGTTCAATTGTTGAATAATAGTAACGTCAAGGAAGCCCTAAGTTTGAAGTAATAGTTTTAACTTTAATATAACAGGTTAAATAAATATGAATGCGTTAGTTGCATTTGAATAAAAAATATTTGGTCATATTTTCAAACTAAAGATCAGTGGTTTATGGGATACTGATCGTTAAAGGTGCAGCACATTAAATGTGAAATAAAATCAAATAAAAAAGTAAATCCTATAGGAAAAAGGAAAGACGTAAAACACAAAAAATATGCTTAACTGTTTAATATTTGTTTATTGTAAATAAAGCATTCGTAATTTTATCGATATTTTATTGATATTTTTAGATAATTCATTCCAATGCTGATAAAGTAAACAGGTGGTTACAAATAACTTCATATTATACTGCACTGAAGGGAAACAAACATTTCTTATGAAAACAATTAGTTTAAAATAATAGGATGGATAAGTTGAGAAATACCAGAGAAAAAAAGGAAATGTAGTTGATTGGAATACATTATTACAATCTATTAAATGAAAAAATCTAATTTATTAGAAAAATACATTTATATATAAAAAGATATAATTAAACATGTTTCAATTCATTTAATATGCTTGTGAGTAAGCTTAAAGTAATACTTTTTAACTTTAATATAGCAGGTTGATTGTATTAGTTGCATTGTCATAAAAATATTTGGTTACATTTTCTACTGGAGATCAGTGGTTTTTTAAAGGTACATAACATGAGACTTGAAAAAATCAAATAAAAAAGTAAATCCCATCAAAAAGAAAGTAAAACGTGAAAACCAAAGAAAAATGCTTAACTGTTTATTGTTTGTTTATAGTCATTGAACCATTTGTAATCTGATCAATATTTAAAGATAAAATATTAAAACGCTGAAAAGGTAAACAAATGTGCTTACAAATAACTCCATTTTAATTCTCTGAAAACGATTATTTGAAAGTACAGAAATGGATTAGTTAAGAAATCCTAGAGAAGAAATAGAAAATGTAGTTGCCAAAACCAACATTAATCTCCATGCGTTAGTTGTTTTGTCATAAAAGTTTTGGCTAAAACCTTAATAATAGGGTCAGGTTAAATGTTTATTATCTGTTTATAATCATCTAATATTTCAGGATAAAACATTAAACCGCTTATGAGTTCAATAACTGTGGTTGAAAATAATGCTTACGTTCAAGTGAACGTATATGTTTTACTGTTTTATTACCCCAACCAAATCATAATGCCACTTGGATGTAAGAAGTAATTATTTAGAAAAAAAAACTACAGGGGTATTATATAATAATACGATTGAATTAAATATGTATTATTTGTTCATAGTAATTTAAATATTTAGGTTTAATAATATTTAATGATAACACATTCAACAGGCTGATAAGTAAAACGTCAGATTAAAATATGTTTACGTTTATCATATGGAAAAGGCGTATTTGAAAAAAAACATTCAAGATGTTTTTTTTTACACTTTTTCATCACAGACAAGACATATTATCACCATGATGCAAGGGACTACTATTTGGGATGATTACTAAGTAACGTGTAACCCAATGTCTGTACACATTACATTTATATACAGTTATTGTATTTGTACGAATTCCATATGTTGCAATAAGGCTCAATGTATATTCTAATTGAGATTTGAAGACATCGAGCATACTCTCAGTTAAATTAATTTTATAGCAGGGTTGAGAAACTCAAATATTTATAAAGAAGTTTTTAATGCTTTCAAATTTTTTTCTAATGTATTTCGTAACAAATGAACTATAAATGTGTACGTCATGATATTTCAATAATTTGCTTATGTATTTGGTTACAGATGAACTATGAATTTGTACGTCATGATATTTCAAATGATTTGCTAATGTATTTCGTAACAAATTAACTATAAATTTGTACGTCCTGATATTTCAAATGATTTTCTAATGTATTTGGTAACAGATGAACTATAGATTTTTACGTCTTGATATTTCAAATAATTTGCTTATGTATTTGGTAACAAATGAACTATAAATTTGTACGTCCTGATGTTTCAAATTATTTGCTTATGTATTTGGTAACAAATGAAAGTCCTGTACGTCCTGATATTTAAAGACATGTGAAATATTACACCGTTATAAGTAAAAAGTCTGTTTTTTTGAATAAATTTTTATATTCAGATGAATTAGGGATGAACGGATATGTTTCCTCCAAGAAACCTTAGATGAAATAATAGGATTGAAAAATCAACAAATATATAAGAAAAAGTATTAATAAATAAAAAAATTAAAATGTATCGAATTTCATTGTATGGTTTTTCAATCATATTAAAGTTTTGGGTACTAAAAGGGAAACAAAGTGAACTTTTTAGATGGATTTTTGTAACTTTTCTCTCGTAAGTTTTACACACAATAAACAGAATACTAATATGTAAATGCAAAATGCTAAAATATAAAATTTCATTTTTTTTCAGATGTTCCTGATTGAATCCTATTATTGCATTTTAATGAAACATTATCTCTTTTAAACATTATCCTATAAACAGTTATTACCTTATTTGGAAGACTACAGCGACAACTGTTGGAAGATTTACTATACTGGAAATTGCAATTAAATTAAATCCAAATATAATAAGAGATCAAAACATTGAAAAAACAAAATTTTGTGAATTGTGTGAATATTCTTCTGTGCAAAATATTGTTTCAGGGCTCTAAGTACAATTTTTTAGTTGAGTGACAACTAAATACAAATAGAAAAGATTGTCAGTGAAAGAAATACAATCGCTGAAAGATAAGCCTTTCATTATTTCTAGTCGCCACCATGAAAAATCACTCACAAATTCGACTATTTCATTTTTAATCTAGAGTTTACTGAGAAATATGTGAACATACATTGGAGAAACAATTAAACTTTAAGGGAAAACAACTGCACTTAAATAAGGCACAGTATTTGAAAAATGATTTCTTATTTGTAATATATGAGTTGGAAGGCAAATATTTGTCATATACTATGATTCTCTATCCCCAATCTTAAAAAAAATGCTAAGTAAACTGAAATAAAAAAGATGCAATATTTTTTGTTACATGTTAATAATATTCTTGTTCTGGAAAATATCGTGATTTAAACATATGAGAACTCACACTATGTTATATTCCGGTGTTGTTGTTGAATATTCTTTTTCTAAAAATCATTGGTAGTGACAAAATGAAAACTCACGCTGGAGAAAAGCCACATTCTTGTGAAGTTTGTGGATATTCTTGTTCTGAAAAATCGCATTTGGTGACACATATGAGAATTCACACTGAGAAAAAGCCATATTCTTGTGAAGTGTGTGGATATTGTACTTCTCGAAAATCACATTTACGGAGACATATGAGGACGCACACTGGGGAAAAGCCTCATACTTGTGAAATTTGTGGCTATTCTTGTTCTCAAAAGTCAGATTTAGTTAAGCATATGAGAATTCACACTGGTGAAAAGCCACATTCTTGTAAAGTGTGTGTATATTCTTGTTCTGAAAAATCATCGTTAGTAAAACATATGAGGACCCACACTGGAGAAAAACCACATTCTTGTCAAGTGTGTGGATATTCATTTTCTAATACATCATCCTTAGGAAAACATATGAGAATTCACACTGGGGAAAAGCCACATTTTTGCGAAGTGTGTGGCTATTCTTGTTCTGAAACGTCAACATTAGTAAGACATATAAGAACTCACACCGGGGAAAAGCCATTTTCCTGCGCAATATGTGAATATTCTTGTTCTCATAAATCAAGTTTAGGGATACATATGAAAAAGACACACAATAAAAAAATGCCATAATTTTAGAGAAATATGTGTGGAATCTTATTCTAAGAATTCGTATTTATGAGAACTTCAAGTAAAACAGTATTACATGAAACAAACAAAAAAGAACTCGTTATTGATGAAATTATTCTTAATATTGTTATAATTGAGCGAAAGTGGAGAATATAATACAATATGAGAAAGTAAAAAATTATTTCAAAACGACATTTTCTCTAAAAATATATAATATTATATTTATTATATATAAATATATTGTTTCTTGCAAGATCATGTAGACTAATAAAAATCGTAATACCAATAATATAAATAATGTAAAATGAAAATAATACCAAGACCCAATTAATAGAAGAGGAAAAAACAATTTCAATTTAGTGCTTAACTTAAAAAATGATAAATAAATGAAAATCCAAAGGCTAAAAGCATTTTCTTGTAGAATGTGGATATTCTTTAATTGTGTTAAAACGACATTCTATCTGAAATATATAAATACTAGCGGGGGATACCCGGTGTTCCCCAGGTGTTGGGTGGTGTGTGTGGTTTTTGGTAAATCAAAATACCCTGCTGTTTGTGTCGGGTTGGGGTGGGGGTAAAATAAAAAAAATGGTGGGTAAGTATGAAGGATCGAATCCGAACCCTTGAGGCAAAATTTGGAAATTAAAGTGTGAAAAAAACATGTGAAGTTAACCACTGGACCACCACGAAATACTAGCGGAAACACGTTTGAATTTATTTAAGTAATTAGAATTGGCAGGTGCCCGTATTTAATTACTTTGTGAGGTCACCTTTGACTGGGGCAGTATTTTATTTACTGCAGAAAGGTTTTTAATTTTTTCATTGGGGAAAACCAGCTCCCCATAACATTAGCAATTGTCTGATATAAGGAGAAATTCCACATCCAGCGGTCAGGCATGGAAAAATACCGCCAAAATTAGTTTCGCTTTTATTATATGAAGGCCTTATTCACCTGTGGCGAGCTAAAACTTTTGTATATTTATCTTTTCAAAGTCGAGCAAATTAAATATATAGGCGACCTCTGTTAACTCGTAAATAGTATTATTTAGACGTGATATAAAACGTTTTAAGAAGTTGTGAGCCGACCGATCGCCTATCAGAAAAAAAGCCTTTCTCGGACATACACAAAAAAGCAACCATAAATACATAGGTACACACATTTTCGCATTTATATTTATAGATTATATAGATTTTATTCAGAGCAAATAAACTAAAGAAAATCTTAAGAATTACCAAGACGCAATTAATAGAAGACCAGGCTGTGGCGATAAACAATTACAGTTATAAAAGCGACGGCATGTTAATAAAGACCCTATATAAATATTAAACATTTTTTTGTGAGAGCACATAGACTAATAAAAATGTTAAGAAATATAAGACACATAATAGACGAAGGCCAAGCTGTTGCGAAAAACAATTATAAAAGTGACAATATGTTAATAAAAACCCTTTTGTATATATTTTAATCGTGATAAAATAAAATATTTGCTCCAAAATAGAACTACTTGATTGTCTGTAACTGATATATAATACAGGCGAAAATCTATATAATTATTCTCGTTAATAAACTGTTGTGGAAATAAAAACTTGAAAAATATTTTTCCAATCTGTAAATTTATTTATTTGAGAATTTATACTGAGAAAAAAATGGCTAAAACGTATGATAGCAAATGAATGCTTTGCATCCGCTAGGATGCTCCATCCCAGCTAGAACAAAACGATGAGAAAAGTATAAAGAAAACACCATGAAGATATTGACGAAAACAAGATTAAAATGAAAGAATAAAGCTTGGATTGATTTCAAGAATGACAACATTCTTGCATGAACAACTTAACCAATTTTTAGTGAATTATGTTTAATCAATCTGTTGTTTTGTAAGGAGGCAACAGAAGCAATGGTTAGTAAAATGCGAAATTGGTTATAGCCAAATGATAATTCACAAGTAGGTCCAACAGATCTTCCAGATACTTCAACCAATCTCTAATTACCATCTCTCGGAACCTTCAAATATTTGGTGAAGGGTAGTTAACTTCCAACTACTTCACAGCACTATTTTTGCGAAGCTTTTTGGCTTATCACTTAGTCGTTAATTCCTTTAGGACCATATTTCGCCCCTAGACAACAATTAATAAAATAGCAAAGATAGTTATTCGCAAATGTTAAAGTGGCGAAAACCGCCAATATTATTCAAAAATAGAATCGTAATCTCAAATAAACCACGCTAACGAAATTTGTTGTCAGTCATTAATCGGCAAATGCTCTAAGGAATATTAGTGGCAAATACTCTAAGGAATATGATCAAGCTACACATTTATAACCAAATTCGAATTCTGGAGAGACCCCAAGGGTGCCTGAAAAATGGGGGGAATAAATCCTTTCCTTCCCGAGCAAAACATAGGCTTGAAAAAATGGGGGTGGGGAATTAAACTCTTTCCCTTCTCACTATTTCAAAATTTCCCTTCTCACTATTTCAAAATTTCAATTCACATTATTATTTGGAAAACTGACAACAAAAGCACAAAATATTCAATGTGTACATTAAATATGGCATTAAAATTACAAATTGAAGATTAGTAATCTCATCTTAATCAATCAATTAATTGAAAATTAAATGAATATTTAATGCATGAAGATAAAACACATTTAAATAAATTCAAATGTGACTTTACATTTAAACATTTAAATTACAAAAAAAAATCATTAACGGTTATTGTACTGCTGTTTTTTACGCCTCCAGATATTGAACCGACGTTTTTCTCCAATTTAGTCACGAATTCGTGATAGAACATTTAAATTTCGTGTGAATTTACACTTAAACATTTAAATTATAGAAAAAAATCATTAACGGTTTCTTTTACTCCTAATTTTTTACGTAAACAGAAGTTTTTTTCCAATTATGTCACGAACAAAAGATCCACGTGGGATTTTAATTCGAAAAAAGCAATTTTCATACGCTAGAAACTTGCGACCCCAATTTCAAGGTCGAATTTGAATTATCTACACGCAATTCCAAATGTAGGAAGAATTCCTATAATTTTTGCTTACTTTTTATGTGTGCAAGCACATCGTTATCTCGAGACGTGACAAGGTCTTATAGTGTTTTGCGATAAAAGTTAAGCGATTCAACATTAACGAAAAATAAAAATACTTTCTGACTTCACGAAACAGAAAAATATTTTGTATCTTTTTTCCTTTTTTTGAGTTAACAACTACAATTTGTAAGAATTTGCTCAAATTATGAAAAAAATACATTACAAATCTGCTCGTTTTAAATCAATTATTTACACAATTATAAAAACTAATCGGTATAGAACACTCAGATTATAAAAGCTAATCGTTTTGCAAAAAAAGGGGAATGTAAGAAATTATTTCTCACATCCCAGCTTCCTTCCTGCCGAGACAAAACAATCCACAAATACAAAGGTCATACCATTCAAACTCAAAATGTATTCATATGTAACAGCAATGAAAGTTTATTGGTTCTGGTAAAGTCCATTTGCAAAACGGTGGCCTGTTTTCCCTCCATATGCATAGTGTATGAATTCATAATGTCGGCGTGTTAGTTCTTTGTTCCTTGAAAGGATCCATGTTTTTTCATAATGAACTCGGCGGGAATGTTGGCGCTTATAATTAGACATAATGCAAGGCACTTGGGATTCTAGTTGAATTGAGATAAGATCCAATATTTGGTAAATTAATTTGATGAATTAACTGTTGCGTAGGTGTATATATTGAAAGAGATAGTATGGGGGATTCATATTGTGCCAATACGTATCATGGGTACAAGAGAGAAGACATTTATACATACAAGAACCCAAGTTTGCCCAGCTGGGAAAACTTGGGTCCTTGTACTGGAAAAATATCCAGTAAATAAAACGTTGTTTAGTAAATCGTTATTTTTTTTTGCATTTCCATACACCAAACATGGATATAAATATCACTAAAACATCAGCTGGGTCATGAGCTTCATTTTGATACCTAACTTGCCTGGGTGGGTTGTTTTTAGGCTGAGATAAACTGCGTCACCCCCCCCCCCACACACACACACAGACAGTAAATTGAACTTACTAAGGGAGATAATAACTTCTGGTGAATACCGGAAAAATCTGTGTGTTGCCTGTATGCTGAGATAAACCGCGTTGCACACAGACAGACAGTAGGAAAATTTATAATAAGATACAGTTCTGGGACGCTTGTGACTTCATATATATTCACTGAGGGTGAATGTTCATGAATATCATCCTATAATTGTAGAGATGTTGGTGATACAACATGAAGGAATTAACGTAGCTTCTTTCGTGGTAATGAGTCGATGCCGTTGTCGAATCTCTGCGTGGACTGAAAAAGAAAGCATGATACAAAAAGTGTGCCAAGCAAATCATCTGACACCTTCCAAATTAACCAATGACGGCCGATCACCAAACTGCGTGGGCGGCTGAACAAAATGAAATGGCGAATGTAAATGGAATTTCTCACATATTTGATCAATTTTAATTTTTTTTTTTCAAATTTCGTAAAATGAAAATTGAGGAGTGAAGACGTACTAAGAATATTTCCCTCATATATTAACGAAACCACGTTATAAATATATTAATTAAAAGGCCAGTAAGAATAAAAAATCATTAATTTATTTTTGTTAGACATATTAAACACTAGGTACGTGCAAAATGAATAGCCGATGCTCAAAATGTAAAGAAATTTGGACTCCTTCCTTTACTTAGAAATTCACAATTAGGAAATTTACCAATTTTAATGAGATTTTCAATATTTATCAATTAATTATCAAGAAAAATAATCCCATTATTTTAATTTGAATGTCGGTGGAAATGTATTAATTCGGTTAAACAAAAAATATTTTTACTAAAGTTATTTTTTCAGTAGTAAAAAAATGCATGAATTTATTTATGCAATTTTATGAAAATAAAACATCTTAAATTGTAACAATTATATAAAAAATAATTTTACAAAAATGCCCCAAAAGTCCGTAGTAATGAATTCGATATAATTCGAAAAATATTAATTTCTAAAATACCGATATTATCATTGAATTAAGCATTGTTTATTTAATATATTAACACAAACAAATTATAATTGTTTATTTAATATATTAACACAAACAAATTATAATTGTTTATTTAATATATTAACACAAACAAATTATAATTGTAAAACAAATATTTCTACTTTTATTTTAGACTGCAGGTTTCATATAATTCTAATATTTTCCGTGCTTGCATAAATATTAAACTTTCGGCGTAACATAAAACAAAAAATAAAGCAGGAACATAGAGAAATAATCAAATTACAAAATGGTAAATATATATATATATATATATATATATATATAAACGTTCACGATAGGAAGATACGGAAGCACGGCTGGAGGAAAATGAACACCGGCACCTTCTACCTTCTTTTTAACTACCTGGCATCATTTTCAGACAGTCTTTTAACTTTCTGACATTTTGCACTTCCGTATAATTGATGCGACGATGATTTCCTTTTGTTTTTGTTGAAGAAAGCAAGAATCTCTCGCTTTGGGGGGCTACTTTACGGTTTTTCTGTACAAAAAGTTTTCTTTATTGTTATTTAATTCAATATTCTTTAAATACACCCCAATACTAATATTTATCTTTCAAAGGATGTTTACAATTAATTACAATTAATTTATTTAACTTCAAATTGTTGCTGAATTTGTTAGCTCGTCGGGTCGCCGTGAAAACATTGTGGATTATAATATTTTCACGTGTGCAAATATTGTTTTTCCTTTTGGAAATTAATTTTAGTCTTTAATCTTTCAAATGTAATGAAAAGGTTAATGTATATATTTAATACTTATTGAAGTGGATTGTAATTACCTTCTATGTGATCATATTTTATTTTATTCACTATTCACCCAAAACAAGGGGCAATGCCACTTTGAAGTAGGAGACTATTATCTGGGGCATAAGTTGCAGGGGCTTTATGAAGGGAGATGAGTAGCAAGATGTTGGTTAACATTACACTTAAACTTTTGCATGTCAGAACGGGCTTGCCTAAAACCATATTGTTTGTCAGTCAGGAGTTTAGCAGCTGTGAGATGTCGGGCTAGAGCTTGATTAATTAATGACTCAAATATTTTGGCGAAAAGCGGAAAAAGACTAATGGGGCGATAATTTAATGGATCAGTTCTTTACCAGAATTCTTGAAAACTGGTACAACAGAAGCGGTTTCCAGCAGTCAGGAAAGCACGATTCGTTAAGGTATTTGTTGAAACGTTTGGAGAGAACTGGAGCAACCTCACGGAGCATCTTTTAATAGCACAGCCGGGATGAGATCGGGCCCACTTCTTTTTGTGGTGTCTAGGTTTTTTATGATACCATGTACCTGAGAATAGCAATTGCTATTGTTCACAGAAACATGAAATTACAAGGAACGGTACCAAATGACAATGATAGTAAACATTAATAAAAAGGATAAAATATTACTAAATTCATTTTACTCCAGGTTTAATATTTCAACCGAAATGTAATTAATTTATAATTGTATAGCACATAATATGGTTTATGTAATTAATTTATAATTGTATAACACGTAATATGGTTTATGTAATTAATTTATAATTGTATAACACGTAATATGGTTTATGTAATTAATTTATAATTGTATAACACGTAATATGGTTTATGTAATTAATTTATAACACGTAATATGGTTTATGTAATTAATTTATAATTGTATAACACGTAATATGGTTTATGTAATTAATTTATAATTGTATAACACGTAATATGGTTTATGTAATTAATTTATAATTGTATAACACGTAATATGGTTTATGTAATTAATTTATAATTGTATAACACGTAATATGGTTTATGTAATTAATTTATAATTGTATAACACGTAATATGGTTTATGTAATTAATTTATAATTGTATAACACGTAATATGGTTTATGTAATTAATTTATAATTGTATAACACGTAATATGGTTTATGTAATTAATTGTATAACACGTAATATGGTCATATGAAATATTTAGTGAATTACTTCAGCTTTCAGCATTGTTATCTATTGATATTTTATTTTTTGATTGCTTTAAATATTTTCAAATGTAATTTGTTGTATTTATAAATGTATTTCATTGTAGGTGATAAACTGATTTGTAATTAAAGTATATATATATATATATATGTACTTATATATATACTATATATATATACTTATATATATATACTTATCCATATACTTATATATACTTATATATATACTTATATATACTTATATATATATACATATATATACTTATATATATATGTATATATACTTATATATATATATGTATATATACGTATAATTCTCTTATGAATAATAGAATATAGCTCACAGTTTACTTCGTTCATGTTTTTTTATACAAAGGATATACAATTACGGAATTTTTATTATTGATTTCTATCTACACATATAGAGTAACTAATTTTTGCAAGAGGAATTACTGTTAATCCGTAAATGTTCAATCCTGCAAAAATAAAAGAACACAGTTATATGCATAAATAAAAGAACACAGTTATATGCAAAAATAAAAGAACACAGTTATATGCAAAAATAAAAGAACACAGTTATATGCATAAATAAGAGAACACAAATAATTTTATTTCCAATGCTGTAATGACGAAGAATATAAAGGCAGAAATTTTTCTTAAAAACAAAGTAAGTTCCTTTAACTATCACATCATGTGAATTCTGAGAGCAATTTTATCCTTTAAAATATGAGTTTGTTTAACCATGTGATTTTTGCATATGTCTAACAAAACTTGATTTTACAGAACAAGAATATTCACAGATTTTACAAGAATATAATTTTTCTTTGGAATGAATTCTGACATGTTGTACTAATGTGGATTTCTGAGAACAAGAATATTCACATATTTTACATGAATATGGTTTTTCCCCAGTGTGTGTTCTAATATGGGTAACTAAAGTTGATTTATCAGCGCATGAATACCCACATATTTTACAAGAATATGGTTTTTCTCCCGTGTGGGTTCTTATATGTTTTGCTAAACTTGATTTATCAGAAGCGGAATATTCACATAATACACAAGAATATGGTTTTTCGCCAGTGTGTGTTCTAATATGCCTTAATAAACTTGATTTATCCGAACAAGAATATCCACATATTTTACAAGAATGTGGCTTTTCCAGACTGTGTATCTTCATATGTGTTGCTAAATTTGATTTTTGCGAACAAGAATATTCACATAATTTACAGGAATATGGTTTTTCTCCAGTGTGAGTTCTCATATGTCTTACTACATGTGATTTTTGAGAAAAAGAATATCCGCACACTTTACAAGAATGTGGCTTTTCCCCAGTGTGAGTTCTCGTATGTTTAATTAATCTTGATTTGTCAAAACAAGAATATCCACACAAGTTACAAACGTGTGACTTTTCCCTACGATGTACCTGCATATTTCACTGAAATTGATCCTGTAACTAGTTTATCAGTATAGGCTATGAATAATATTGATGTTTCTTTTTTTTCTTTAAATTCACAAAGTCGATTTCATACAAAAGAGTAACGAAACCTACTACACAAGAATATACCATTTATGCGTTGTTTCTGTAATGATTTGCCTTAACAGTTTGTTTTATTGTTCTGCATATAATATTGCCCTTTCAACATTTTTGCAGCTTGTGATTCAATTTCTTCATTCATTTTGATTCATTTCGACAATAATTATCCATAGAATGTGTGTAAAATTATGATTCATTCAAGCAGGAAGATCTGTAAATATATATAAAAAATTCAATTTTTTTGGTCACATACTACTATTCTTTTTGTTTATTGTTTTCAATATTATTGAATTGAACCTCAATAATTTCTTAATCTAAAAATCATATGACAGGCATTAAACAAGAATCAGATATTTTCTAACTTTATACAAAAACAGTTGGTAAAGTCGTAGCTTTAGATATAGTTTATTTATCGTCTCATTTCGACGTTTAACATCAAAAAAGAATTATCCATGATTCATTCAAGCAGGAAGATGTGGAGATATAAAAAAATAAATTCAATATTTTTATTATCGTTATTCACATATTAGTATTTTGTTTATTTATTATTTTCATTATTATTGGATTGGACCGCAATAATTTTTACAATCTAAAATCATATGTCAGACATGAGAAAATAATAATCCTTCACGAAATACACCCGTCTAGCTGAATCCACTGTGAAAAATTCCCCCCACTCTTTATCTGTGCCTAAATCAAAACGTAGTAGAATGAAAGAATGATGTCAGGGGAGGGGTACGAGAAAAGCGGAATAAGGAAAAGGGGAAGAGAGAAAGGTGACAGGGGGTGCTTGGTAGGTCGGCAGTGCTTAACAATAATGTAACTAAACAGAAAAAACGGTAATAAAAAATACAACGTATATATATATATATATATTGTGTGTGTCAGTAATCCACATACAGTACTGTTTCAATGTTATTATTATTAGTTATTATCCATATTCCCCAGATGACTGTCTCATGTCTGTCATTTTCTCTCTTATTCTAACGTAACGCTCAACACTACTTGTGTTTCCACTTAAATACACACTTTACAATAAGTCAAAACAGAAAAATACTTGCTAAATGCTATGTCAGCAGAAAGTAACTGTGTTTGCCTTTAGTAACATGTGGAAGAGTTTTCCCGGTGCGAGTAAAAGCCAGTGTAATGTGAAAATGTTCCGCTATCAGGCCAGGACAAGACTGGGTTTAATGTTTTAGTTAAAAATAAATAATAATGGAAAGGTTTTGATGAAATTTTGATTTGGAGATAATATATTTTACAAAAATAAATATTTGATTTTATTTTTTGCATATTTAGAATAAAATGAAATATTGATTTCTTCACACACATTTTTAAAATATATATTTTACAAAAATAAATAATAATGTAAAGGTTTTGATCAAATTTTGATTTGGAGATAATATATTTTACAAAAAAAAATCCTCTAGATTCGCTCTGAAAAAACATAAAACATCTGCCCTTTCAAATAAAATCAACAAACTTCAAAACAGTGAAAAAAAAAAAAACTTTCAAACAATAACATTTTTTTTATTACAACTTCTACATAAAACTTGGATGAGAAATTTGCCATTATTACATATTTTAATTAAAACATGCAACCCGGTCTCATTATGGTCCAACTGTGCAACATTTTTAGTCTGATGTGAGATTTTCACAATCCACCAGTTTTAACACGCACTGGGACGGCCTTTATTTTCGTTACGCCATATTTATTTGTAAAATATTTGTTGTTTTGTGTCTATATTGTAAAATACCTGAACTTTTTAATGAACTTTAATACAGATAAACTTATTTAAATATTTCGAATTGTTTAAAACACAAATAAAAAAAAAGTGGAAAAAATAACTTACCTTTCATTACGAAAAACAAAAACAGGAAAAAAACGTTTGTTGGAATTTCGAATTGTTTAAAACACAAATTTAAAAAAGAAACGAAGTGTAAAAAAAACTTACTTTTCTTTAGGAAAAACAAAAACGAGAAAAAAAACGAAATTTCTTTTTTCTTTTGTGTTCAACGAATAAAATATTGACGATCGTTGGAATTTCTTTAGTTAAAACATTTCCGTTTTGTGTGTCCAATTCATTAAGAAATAAAATATTAAACATATTAAAAAGAATACGAATTAAAAGATGAAAAACCTGATTTAAACGTGAAATTTTTATAAAGATTACATGTCAACTAGCTACACTAACAACGATTTTTTGTTAGAGTAACACGGTGTAATCCTTATTTTGTTCCTCATGTCAAAGTAAAGAAGAAAACATAGATCTTTTTATGCAATATATAAATAAAATAGACCGAAAAACGGTGTAATCATTAATATATTCCTCGTGTAAAACTGTCCTTTCATTACTTACGTATTAGGAATTGTTTTCCGATAAGATTGTTAAGCAAAATCTAGGTTTATATTTGTAAACTTTATATAATTAAATAATTAGTTATATTTATTATATAATTAAATAATTAGTTATATTAGTTATATAAATAAATAATTAGCTATAATCTAATTTCAACAAGTAAACTTGGATTTTTTTTAACATAATTCAATCCCCGAAATAAGGAATACGATGACATTTAGAAAGAGGATGATAAACAGAACGAGAGATTCATGTAATGAGTTAATTGGAAACTAAAGCTAATTTCAAACATTAAATATTTTTGAACATAACTCAATACTAAAACTATTATGTAATGAATATTTATTGAGATTAAAATATATAGGAAAAAATAAACGTTAGATTATTAATAACATGTTAGAAATAGAAAAAAGGACTGATTAATCGAGTGTTCTCTAACATCGAAGATGAAGGACATTTTCCAATGGATTTTTACTTGTGCAGGAAATATTAAATTTTTAGAAAAGGTTCGTTGCTAAATGAAAGTTTCTGATTCGGCAACGAGCGTTTGTATAGTGTTTTGTTTTTAAATTTTATTACTCACTAAGAGTTTTCATACTAGTCGTCATCAAAAAATTATTTTTAAGAACAACCTGTGGTGCACTCTGGAGTCTGAGTGACAAGTATTTCCACCTCTTTCGATATCCTTTGAAAATTAGTTTGCATTGTTCGCAATAGCCGTTTACCATTGATTTATTGTTCATAGAAACCGTTAGCCTTCACTGGAATTTGAGTTGCATAAGCCACTCCCGAGTGTTGGGATTAATTTTACTCTGAAAAAAGTTAAATTCTTACTGAAGAGTTGGAGTAACAGGTGCACGTGTGCATCCCTCAATTCTGGCTCTTTTTATGTGGACGTAAATATATTCTGCTTCTTGGCGTTAGTTGCACTGAGAAGTAGTCACTGTTTAATGTGATAACCATAAAGAAGGAGCAGATGGATTCTGCCGTCGATGGATTTGTCACGGATGGCAATTTATCCTTGCATTTTTATTCCAAATTTATGTTTAAGGGAATTTTAGTTTATGCCAACAGAAATGTTAGAAAAAATAAAGCAGTTATCTCGTTACTTTTGTAACATATATTTATAAGTGTTATCGTTACCGTTTTTTGCAATTTGTGATTCTATCGCTTGATACAAATTTACATTTATTAACAGTAAATATATTTTACAAATATAAATATTATCTCTGAGATGTCCGAATTTTTTAAAACTATTTCAGAGATTTTTTTAAATATTAGTATAAACAGAAAAAAGCATAATACCACAGATGTCAGTGATGTCGTCCATATAAGGCAAAATTCTAAGGTGTATTGTTGGGCTATTCCGTGGTTGTAAATTGACAGTTGATGGTAGTGGGAGACATAATGGAGTTTTCTGAAAGAGAACTCCTGATAGTGAAGTGGATTTGTGCTTTTTGTTATTAGTGTGAGTTCTCGTATGTTTCGCTAAGTTTTGGAATAAGATCATTAAGATGTCTGAATTTCTCAATTATTTCAGATAATTTTTTAAATAGCGTCAAGAGAAAACATTATTATTATGCCGTCTTCCATATAAGGCAGAATTCAGTGTTTGAATATTTCTTATAAAATTTAGTGAGGGTTAGCAACAATGAGATCTTATTTGGATTGCAGATACTATGTGATTTTGCATATTTGATTAGGGTTATCTTCTAGAAAAAAGTATCCACTTGCCAGGTTGTCATTAGTAACACCTTTTCAGAGAGACTGTAGACACTCAAGGATAATGTCTAGTGGGCATTCAAGTTCTCAGTGTGAGTTTTCATATGCGACAATAACGTTGATTTTTTAGAACAAGAATATCCACACACTTTACATGTATAAGGCTTTTCCCCGGTGTGAATTCTCATATGTCTTACTAACCCTGATTTTTGAGAACAAGAATATCCACACATATCACAAGAATGTGGCTTTTCCCCAGTATGACATCTCATATGTCTAACTAAATCTGATTTTTGAAAACAAGAATATTCACAAACTTCACATGTATGTGGTTTTTCTCCAGTGTGAGTACTCATATGCCTTATAATCTTTGATTTTTCCGAACAAGAATATCCACACACTTCACAAGAATGTGGTTTTTCTCCAGTGTGAGTTCTCATATGACTTACTAAGCCTGAGATTTGAGAAAAAGAATATCCACACACTTCACAAGAATGTGGCTTTTCCCCAGTGTGAGTTCTCATATGTCTTACTAAGTCTGATTTTTGAAAACAAGAATATTCACAAACATCACAAGTATGTGGCTTTTCCCAAATACGAGTTGTCGTTGCTTCGACTGACTTTGAACTGTGAGTTCTCATATGTCTCAGTAAATTTGATTTTTCAGAACAAGAATATGCGCATACTTCACAAGTATATGGCTTTTCTCCAGTGTGAGTTCTCATATGTCTCACTAACTTTGAATTTTCCGAACAAGAATATCCACACACTACACAAGAATGTGGCTTTTCCCCGGTGTGAGTTCTCATATGCCTCACTAAAGATGATGTTTCAGAACAAGAATATCCACACACTTCACAAGAATGATGCTTTTCTCCAGTATGAGTTCTCATATGTCTTAAAAACTTTGATTTATCAGAACAAGAATAATCACAAACTTTACAAGAATATGGGTTTTCCAACGCGTGGCTCATATATTTAACTTTAGAACAAGAATATCATCACATTATCTTTTCTCCTGAATGTTTTACTCTATCGTATTTGGAAAACTTTTTATGTGTGACTTCTCATATGCTGCACTGATTTTCAGACCAAGAATATACAATTTACAGATGCCAAACATTTACCTAGTCTTATATATTCCAACTGAGAGATATTTTAATTGCTACTTCAAAAATATTGTCTTTTAAGTTTCAAAAACTTTTTTGTGATTCGATCTGTTATTGCCTTGTGATTTGTTTGAACATAAAAAAATCAACAAAAGTTGATTTTACCTTCAAGATGTGTTATGTTTTCACACTTGTTTCACAACATTTTTTAAACAATTATGTCCATTATAATAAATCTTCGAACAGATGTCGCTGTAGTCGTTTAAATAAAGTAATAACTGTTCATAGGATAATGTTTAAATAAAATGATACTCCATTAATATTGAATAATAGGGTTTGATCAGGAACATCTGTAAAAAATAATGAAATTCAATATTATTAGTATTTGCAATCATTTTGTTTGTTTATTCTTGTCTTTTGTTTGTAGTTAATATTATTGGATTAAACGATTAGTAGTTTGTTTGTTCATTCGTGGCAGTGGATTTGACTCATAATCTCTTGATTTATTTAATCTAACGACGTCATATGAGACACAAAAATGTCCAAACATTTTACAACTTTAAACAAAAAATAACTAAATATTTCTAACGTGATACAGGTTTTGTTTAAGATGTATTTTGATCTATTTGAAATTATACTTTTATTTAGATCATATTGAGAAGAAAAACAATCTAGGTACAATACTACACTATATATATATATATATATATATATATATATATATAATATATATATATATATAATATAATATATATATATATAAACAATGAGATGGGTTTAAGAACAGAGTAATCAATCTTGCATTGAAAATCTATGAATTAAGGAAAGAACTTTAAATTTCATTCATTTCTTAGTTTAAATAATAATTTTTTTATTTAAAAATTCTATAGATTTACTGCAAAAAATTAAATAGAAATCATACAATTCCTATGTATATATGTGCATCTATTAGAGATGTACTGACTGACAATTTGTCTGATTACCGGTTAATCGACCTTTGATAAACGGCTGGATATGGAAAAATCGGCATTGAGAACATTACAAAGCCTTATTTAGAAAGGTGGGTATTATCAACACTGCTGAAAATTACTTCCAACCGAGAGTATCCTTAATGTCTACAAAGCTCACATCAGTATTTCATCATACACAAGCGAGTGCAACTACCATAACTATCTTGGTCTTAAACAAAGTTCAAAACGAGTCTCAAATTAAATAGATCTTTTAATGTTACTACATGCAATCGACACTCTATGCCTTTGCAACGATGTAATTTCACAAGTAATTTAATAGGACGTGCTTTGATGAACTTATGCTAATTGTGCACCCTTAACGTACAACAAATAGCAAATGCACACCCCTTCTTTAATGATGTCTTTATATGCTGCAAAAAAACATTATACTCTAATAAGTTACAACAACATTAAGAAAGTGTTAAAGGTCAACTTCTTTTTTTCGATAATTTTCAGAAAATCTAGTTGTAGAAGTATTGTAATTTTTATTAAGCAAAAACTGTGATTTTCGAGATGGTAGTGTTATTAATATGTTGTTCAGTAAAAAAAAACCTCTGCAGCCTTTTTTTACATATTTTCATCTTTGTTTTATTAAAAAATTTTGTCTGAAAAAAATATAATTTCCTATCGTCGCATTCAATCTCTTATAAATTCATAAAAAATATTTAAAAAAACTTGCGCAGCTTACAACTATCGTCGCATTTTCATTTTGTGTAATGTTAAAAACTAGATGTTGATGTTATTGTTACATGAAAATACAGAATGATATTTTATGGTATGTTTTGTTTTTTTAAATTGTTACATGAAAATACAGAATGATATTTTATGGTATGTTTTGTTTTTTAAATTGTTACATGAAAATACGGAATGATATATTATGGTATGTTTTGTTTATTAAATTGTTACATGAAAATACAGAATGATATTTTATAGTGTGTTTGTTTATTAAATTGTTACATGAAAATAAAGAATGATATTATATGGTACGTTTTGTTTATTAAATTGTTACATGAAAATAAAGAATTTTTAATGTTATTGAAACTTATTAGCCAATAAAAGTAGATTTAGAAGTTTGAAGTGATGGCCACTAAATGGGTGATCATTTTATGTAAACTTTATAGAACAATATGATCGCATTTTTTAATCTAAAATATTGGATAAAATATTAAGAATCAAACGAAAAACTCTAGCGACATACAAAATAAATGTATTAAAAAAATTGTTGATATTAAAACAATCAAAAACAGTTTTGTGCTAAGTTGTCTTACAATTCAACCATATTTGAATCAAATTATCGTGTTTATGATAAACATTATTTTTCTCTAAGAAATCACATAAATTTTACTAAAAATAAACAAATTTTTGATTAAAAAAATCTTAATGTCAGATTGAATAATATTTTCTTCGGAGATTTTTATTGATTGGAGATTCATACTTTTTTATTATTCACGTTTGTTAAAAGCAGAATCCATAGTTTTATTGGATTGCAATAAAAAAATAAACTTATTTTAATGTTTAACATTTCTAAAAAGTTATTGGACGCATTTTTTGAAATTGTAAACAAAAAAAAGAAGAAGAAAATAACTTACCTTTCATTCCAGAAATTCAATACGAAAAAAAAAACGTGAGGTGAATTCGTTTGTTTTCTTTTGTGTTCAAAACAGAAAATGTGTTTTGTTTGTTAGGATTTGTTTAGTAAATTGGTACAACTTTTTGTATTGTGTGTTGAATTCATTAATGAATATATGAAAATATAAAAGAATCAAAATTAAAAGATAAAAAACACGATTTAAACTTGAAATTATTTAAAGAGAAAATCAACTGCTAAAGAACAAAGAAGTTAAGGTCAACGTAATAACACGGTGTCATCATTATTTCGTTCCTCGTGTAAAAATGTCTGTTAATTAGTTAAATGTTCGAAATGTTTTCCTGTAAAATGTTTTATAAGAAAGTTTACATTAAAACTTGTCAATACTTCATGCTTGTTGTTATTTCTTTATTAAATTTCTTCCGATTTTATTTTTTATTTCTTTAGTAAACCTATTCTTTGTATCTTTATTAAACTATACAAGACACATGAAGATATAAAATTCAGATTACGAATTATGGAGGAGGAGTCCGTTATTATTTTTACAAGGAAAGATTTCTTTTGCTTGAACTTTGCGCATTATTTTATTATTATGATTTTATCTGTTTTTTGTTTGTTTGTTTGTTTGTTTGTTGTTTTTGTTCTTTTTTTTTGGGGGGGGCGGCGGAGTTTATATAATTATTAACAGGAAAATTGGTGAAAGTCAAAATGGAATCCGCGCTATTTTTAAATATTATTTTCAAGTTTAATTAAAGTTTTAGGATAACTGCGTTATTTTTATTTAAAAATAAAAAAATAAAAATTTCAAGTTCGCTTGACCTGTACGGATTCTGTTCTCCTTATTGTTTTTCTATTCTTTTGTTGTTATTTTTTATTTTATTTTTATTGGGAGGGCGGATTAACATACTACCAAAATGAAAGCAAAGCGAAGCAAAACAAAACAAAAAAAAATTGGTGCTTAGTCACTTACATTACCGTTATGTTTTTAATGCCCTCCCCCAATGTTTGAAGTGTTTCTAATTATTTTTAAATATTTGGAACTTGTGCCCATACCCCCCTCCTGTACCAAAATTGAAAAATGCTGATAGTTATAAGTCTAAAACAAAATGAGTATTGTTCTCGTAGAGTAGTTTTTTTAAAAATTTTATTCAAGAAAATAAAAAGTACTCATGCCGTGCTGAAAGAATGACATTATTTAGAAAACCATTCTTAACATGGGTACGGGAGGGTGTTGTGCACCTATTCTGTACCTTCACCTAACAATTTAACAAAACAGGTATCGTAAAACTTTAATTAAACTTGGAAATGCTATTTAAAAAAGCGCGGGTACTTTCACCTAATAATTTAATAAGAACAGGTATCGTAAAATTTAATAAAACTTGAAAGTACTATTTAAAAATAGCGCGGATCAATAAATGCACTAGCACACAAAAACATTACACTGTGTTTCGATCTACGACATTCCATGAGAGGTACGTCCACGCCACAAGTGCTAATTCTGACTTTCACCAATTTTCCTGTTAATAATTACCTACAACGAAAACTCCGGCACACACACACACACACACACACACACACACACACACACACGTGTGTATATATATATATATATATATATATATATATATATATATATATATATATATCCAAGTACAAAAAAATTTCAAATTATAATAACCAAATAATGCGCAAAGTTCAAGCCAAAATAAATAAATAAACTAGGTCACAAACGCAAAAAATTCCTCAGTCTAATAACGTACAACATCGGAGCCGGTGCGTATCGTTAGTAGGGTAGCATTCGTGTACGTTAGGATTGATTTTTTTAAGACTGAACATTTTATTATTATTTCAACTATAGTCAAAATCCAAGATGAGAACAGTAGTCCAAATAATTCAAATAATCCTCACATAAAAAATCTCAAAACTGAATATTTCACATAAACAACTCAAAAGGAAAGTGAGGCCAACACTAAGTAATTCCAGTTTGGTTTTTCAGCTTATTGCTTTTTGTTTTTCTTCCTTTTTTTTTTTCATGTGAGATTTATGCTTTCGAGCTGTTTATCTAGAAAAATGGCTCAATTCTTTGGGGCTCCATAAACTAATAAAAGCTAAAATAAAAGAATTATTCCACCCGCTAAAATTCCTTTATAATTACTAGTTTTATAGGGTTTCGGGGCGCTAAAAAGGAAAATAACGTTTAAAATTACGGCAAAATTGTTGTTTCCAAAATATGAAGAAATGTAAGTTTCAAACAGTGGGGAATCAATTTTCTATAATAATTTAACGTAAAATGAGCACCCATTTTGTGGCCACGATTTTTTTTCGGGGAAGAGGACTTTCTTTCCACCCTCTGGAAATCCTTTAAAATTACCACTACCGTTTAAAATTCCAAGAAACAAGTAGTTTCCAAGATATGAAAAAATGCACCCATTTTATGGCCACGACTTTTTTTTGAGAGGGGAAGAGGCTGCTGGTTTATGTTTTCTCGTTTTTTTTTTGTTTGGAAGGGGATGTATAGTTTTAAACAGGCACTTCTGCAGCTAAATTAATGTAAATGTCTACGCCTGCTTCTATGATATATATATATATGGACACCAGTGGAGATCACCACTGGATAATTCCTATTCAGGGGAGATAATATAGCGTTTCATCCCAATAGAAGTTCTCTATGTTGGCGAAGTGATTTATATATTCAATCCTGTGCCAGAACGAAGATTTTAAGTTGTCCCATAGCAGGCTGTCATCTATACATCGGGTTTTACGAGTCATATTCACAATGATGTCCTCAAACCGATGTGTGTATCCATCTCCTGATCCATGGAATCCTTGAGGGGCTCAGCAGTACCTATTAGATACAGGTAGACTTGATACTCATTCCACGCATCTCGTACCGTTTTTTTATGTTGTGTGCAGATATCATCGATAGCTGATTGAATAGAGATGAGGTGTGATATGTTTCCTCATAGTGGCATCATAAAATTTTGTAGATTCACCGTCTGCCTAGCAGACCCATCCTTTTTTCATGACCACTATTCTTAAACACCAAGTAGTAGGTGTGCAGACGCGTTATTGACAGTGATAAAGGATAAACCATAAAAACATAAACAAATAAACAGGAATTTCACGTTGATTTTCATTTATTGTCAAAACAATTTTTTGTACACACAAGTTTATTAAATAAAAAAAGTAGAAACTTAAACAAGTAGTTTTTATGAGTTTACAATTCTGCGAATATTTAACACATTTAACATTCAATATGAAAACTGCTTAATGGATGGGGAGTTTTTACACGAAAAATGACCGAGAACGACACACTAACATTACTTATTTAAATAGAGGAGTATATGCATGGGAGAATACAACTCATGACAAGTAAAGACTGCAGTTCTCTCGCCAGACTAATGACAACCAGAATCATGGCACACATCAGAACAGTCGTTCTTCTCTGGGTTCTGATTGTACGCCTAACAGGTAATTAGCAGGATTAAGTTTGACATCAGAAAGGCATCGTAATTTTAACTGAATGAAGTTAAATAAGTTGCAAATTTCATAATGTATTTGTTGCATTTAACTGACTTCCAGCTGTGGTAAGTTTCAAGGTTCATACAAAACTACCTACCATAAATAAATAAAGCATTGTTCACTTCCATAGTGGGGTTACCGGCTGAGTGTTGGGGGATCAGTCTAGAGTTCCGACATTGTTTCATGAGGGTAGAATTTACGTGCCGGCTCTACACATGTCCAAACTCTGTCAACCCTTACTTTCATAACTTTCACTTGTGAGAAGGCACCTGGTTCACGAGTCCAAACAAGGATTTAACGCCATTAATGTTTGTTGAGGTAGGTTAGGGTTCAGGATGGCTTCTGTCGCTATTGTTGTGTGTTTAACCCCATCACTGGAACAAAAATCCCCTGTACACACAAGTTTATTGAATAAAAAAAAGTAGAAACTTAAACAAGTAGTTTTTTTTTATGAGTTTACAATTCTGCGAAGATTTAACACATGTAATGTTTAATATGAAAACTACTTAATGGATGGGGAATTTTTTTTTTGGAGGAGTACATGACAAGTAAATCTCACCAGACTAATGATAATCAGAATCCTGGCAATTAGAAGGATTAAGTTTGGAATCAGAAAATCATCGTAAGTTTAACCGAATGAAGTTGGATAAGTTGCAAGTTTCATAACGTATTTTTGTCATTTAACTCACTTCCAGATGTGATAAGTGTTAAGGTTCACACAAAACTACCTACCAGCACAAATAAATACTAAATAAACATATACTAAATGTAGTACCAGTACAATATACAAATATTTATTGAAAAACACGAACACATTATTCACTTCAATAGTGGATTTACCGGCTGAGTGTTGGGGGATCAATCAGTCTAAAGTTCCGACATTGTTTCACGAGGGAAGAATTTACGTGCAGGATGTCGAAACTCTGTCAACCCTTTCCAAGAATTCTACACCGTAACCCGATGTTATTTCTTTTATTCCCCTACACAGCTCTTGGTGTGCTCAACACAAAATGCAAATGTCTGAACCCACTTCTATGATATATATGTAGACATCACGGGAGATCGCCACTGGTTAATTCTATTCAGGAGAGATAATATAGTGTTTCGTCACAATAGAACCTTCTGTTCTTCATCTTCAATAACTCTTGGAAGGGAGCCATAACTTTCCCTTGTGAGAAGGCATACGTCACCTAGTTCATGAGTCCAAACAAGAATTTAACCCCGTTGATATTTGTTGAGGTAAGGAGTTCAGGATGGCTTCTGTCGTGATTTTTGTGCGTTTAACCCCGTTCACCGTAACTAAAACCCCTTCCAACTTCCATATAGTGACACTTCTGGATTAAACACAATCCTTTTGTTAGCGCAATGATTTATAAAGTCAATAGTGTGTCAGAACGAATGCAAGTTTCATAATGTAATTTTGTTATTTAACTGACTTCACTGCTTTTTACAATTCCTTTTTTCTTTTCTGAGTTTTATTGGCAGCGTAAAAAGGGAAACGTATCCTTCCAACTCGTTGCTTTGCTAAATTCGAAATGCAAACGTCTGTTATATATCGCTGATATTGTATAATCATATATATATAATACATATTTATATATATTATACATAATATATATTATGCATCATACATATATTAAACATCATATATATTATACATCATATATGTATACTATACCTCATATATATATAATATACATATATATATACTATACATATATATATACTATACATATATATATATATACTATACATATATATATACTATACATATATATATATATATATATATATATATATATATATCGCTGACATTTTATACATCAGGGGAGTTCACCACTAATTACTTCCTGCTTAAAGGAGATACATCCTTCCAGCTCGTTGCTTAGCTAAATTCGAAATGCAAACGTCTGTTATATATCGCTGATATTGTATAATCATATATATATATATATATATAATACATATTTATATATATTATACATGATATATATATATTATGCATCATATATATTATACATCATATATATATATTATACATCATATATGTATACTATACCTCATATATATATATATATATATACTATACATCATATATATACTATACATCATATATATACTATACATATATATATGTATATATATATATATATATATATATCGCTGACATTTTATACATCAGGGGAGTTCACCATTAATTACTTCCTGTTCAAGGGAGATAATCCCCGGTTGCCTATACAGAATTGTGTATGTGAAATATTCAGTTTCATTTTTTATTTGGTTAATTCGGACTATTGTTCTCATCTAAACATGATATGAAAACAATTTATTAAACAACATCTATAGAAACTATAAAGTGATGCCAGTGTCTTCAATCATAAATTTAAAAGGTTGTCTATGCATTTTGTCATATGGAAATCAATCCAACGTTAACAAACCTTATTCTTGGCTTTCGCATTTCAACCTTGTTTTCATCACATAATGATATATAATATCTTATTAGTCTTTTGTTTATTTTCTTTTTATTTTCTCATCATTTTTTTCGTGATGGAATGAAGCATTCACCTGGTATTTCATACATTCTTTTAGCCGAGATAAATTTTAATGAATATAATCATTCTTTTAGACGAAATTAGTTGGATATAGATGTAACTTGGTTCATCAAGTATATTTGACTTTTTTTAGTGTGATTTCTCATACATGGAAAAAACTTGAATTCTAAAAACAAGCTTACATGCTTTGCAAAAATATCATTTTTGTCAAGTGTTATTTTTTTCATTTTTATAAAAGTTTACTAACGAGAATACAAACATTAATATAGTGTAGATAAAAATAATTCGCCTTTACAAGAAATCCTTTTTGGATCACATATTTGATTTCATTAAAAATAAAATACACACAAAATCGCTTTTAATAAATAATAATAACGTTGCTTTTATAACTTTATTTCTTTTGCACAAAAGCTTGGTGTTCTACAAATTTTGTCTTGGTATTTCGTCAGGTTTTGATTTGTTCACCTGTTCTGACAACAATCAATATAATATTTATATTTTAAAGGTTTTGATTCGTTCACTTGTTCTGACAACAACCAATATATTTGTATTTTTCAATTCTTTACTTCCTCATATTGTATTTTATTATCTGCTTTCGCTTTATTATAAAATATTTATTAAGAATGATGAGTCGTGTTAGTTTTCATATGCGTTTAACTAACGATGAGTTTCAGGGTTGTTTTATGTAATTTTATGTCTTATGTAATACTGTAATACAGACTTGTTTTATGTCTTAGTTGAATAAATGCAAACTCTAAGATTGAGACTATTTTTTGCAAATGACATTTTTAATTATTTTATTTTTATATGTATCAGTAAGCTTGATTTACAAGCGCAAGAATATTCACATATTTTGCAAGAATATGGCGTTTTTTTCGCATTGTTTTGTTTCATTTTACTTCAGTAAAATTTCTCAGAAATCAAGGGGCCCACAACCTGGGGCTAACAGTTGAACTCTATATGAGATACATAGATATTCGAATGTTGCATTTAAGTTCTTTATCTCTCAAACACTGAGTTAGTAAAGAAGTTGAGAACATAATCTTCCTCTCCTCAATTAACCATTTTCATACGTTGTAGTATATCTTTCATTTTTGTCTAGTAAGCATTTAAGTCCTCTCTCTTTTCCCCAGTGTGAGATCTAACATGAAACACTAAATTTGATTGTCAGAACAAGGATACTTCAAAAGAATGCCGTTTCCCCGGTGTGAATTCTCATATGTTTCACTAACGATGATTTGTGAGAACAAGAATAATTACACATTTCGCAAGAATATGGCTTTTCCCCAGTGTGAGTTCTCATATGTGCTACTAAAGTTGATCTTTGAGAAAAGGAATAGCCACACACTTTACAAGAATAAGGCTTTTCCCCAGTGTGAGTTCTTATATGTTTCACTAGCGATGCTTTATCAGAACAAGAATATTTACACAATTTGCAAGAATGTGGCTTTTCCCCAGTGTGGGTTCTCATATGTTTCAGTAAATTTGATTTGTCAGAAGAAGAATATCCACAAACTTCACAAGAATGTGGCTTTTCCCCAGTGTGAGTTCTCATATGTGCTACTAACCTGGATTTTTGAGAAAAGGAATATCCACACACTTTACAAGAATGTGGCTTTTCCCCCGTGTGAGTAACCATATGTGCTACTAAATTTGATTTTTGAGTTAGGGAATATCCACACACTTTACAAAAATGTGGCTTTTCCCCTGTGTGAGTTCTCATATGTTTCATTAATGATACTTTTTGAGAACAAGAATATTGACACACTTCACAAGAATATGGCTTTTCCCCAGTGTGAGTTCTCATATGTGCTACCAAACTTGATTTTTCAGAACAAGAATATCCACACACTTTACAGGAGTGTGGCTTTTCCCCAGTGTGAGTTCTCATATGTTTCATTAACGATCCTTTTTGAGAACAAGAATATTTACACACTTCGCAAGAATGTGGTTTTTCCCCAGTGTGAGTTCTCATATGTTCTACTAAATTTGTTTTTTGAGAAAAGGAATATCCACACACTTTACAAGAATGTGGCTTTTCTCCAGTGTGAGTTCTCATATGTGCTACTAAATTTGATTTTTGAGAAAAGGAATATCCACACACATTACAAGAATGGGGCTTTTCCCCTGTGTGAGTTCTCATATGTTTTGCTAACGATGCTTTTTGAGAACAAGAATATTTACACACTTTGCAAGAATGCGGTTTTTCACTGGTGTGAGTTCTCATATTTCACTAACGATGCTTTTTCAGAACAAGAATATTTACACACTTTGAAGAATGTGTGTTTTACTAGTTTGAGTTCTCATACGTGCAAATAAATTTGTTTTTTGAGAAACGGAATAATTTCAGACTCTGTAAGAATGTAGCCTTTCTTCAGTATGAGTTCCCATATGTATAACGATACTTTTTGAGAAAAAGAATATTTACACACTTTGTAATAATATGGGTTTTCCCCAGTGTTAGTTCTCATGTGTGCCACTTACAATTATTTATTAGAAGAGGAATATCCACACACTTTACAAGAATCTGGCTTTTCCTCAGTTTAATTTCGCATATTTCTCATTAAGTTTGAGTTTTGAGAACACAAATATCCACACACTTCGCAATGTGAGTTCTCATATGTGCTATTAAATTTGCTTTTACGGGAGAGGACTATCCACCCACTTTACAAGAATGTAGCTTTTCGCCAGTGTGTGTTTGTCATATTCTTCATTAAGTTTGCGTTTTGAGAGCAAGACTATCCAAACAAGAATGTGGCTTTTCTCATATGTATAACTAGCCTGTGGTTTTTGAGAAAAGGAATTTCGCAAGAATAAGGTTTTCCCCAGTTTGATTTCTCATATGTCTCACAAACGATAATTTTCAAGAACCAGAATATCCATTCATTTCACAAATATGTCTTTTCCGCAATGTGAATTATCAACTGTCTCATTAATTTTGATTTTTCAAATAAAGAATACATCGCTTTTTTTCCTTTGAAGATTGTGATGCTGACTATGTTTTGCTTTAATCTTTTTTAATTATCTTTCAGAATATCCAAACACTTCACAAGAATGTGGCTCTTATCGAGTGTGAGTTCTCATATGGATAACTAGCCTATGATTTTGAGAAAACGAATATCCACACATTTCACAAGAATAAGTTTTTCCCCAGTTTTATTTCTCATGTCTCACAAACGATAATTTACAAGAACCAGAATATCCCTGCACTTCACAAATATGTCTTTTCCGCAATGTGAATTCTTATGTGTCTCATTAATTTTTATTTTTCAAATAAATAATATTTTACATTTTACAGAAACATTTTTTATTTCAAATATTTTAAGCTGATGATAGGACTTTCTGCCAGCTTCAAAAGCTCTTTCGCTTTTATCTTTTTTTAAAGTTTCTTTCATTGAAGATTCAGTATGGGGCAGCCAACCCAGCTATCAACATTCTCTGTGTTTTATTGAAACTAGCCGGAAACTCTTTTTTCGTCAGTCTTTTAGTACATGTTTTAGTACACCCTATTTTGAAGAAAAAGAAAATTCTTCAATAGTATGGCTTTTTCCAGTGTGAGTTCTTTTTTCCAGTGTGAGTTTTACAAAATCACATACTTAACAAGAATATGGCTTTTTTCCAGTTGGATTTCTTCTTTGCTCCAGTTTGTGATTTGTATTTCTTATTAACTTTTGAAAATTAAACACGTTTTACAAAAATATATATAATGTTTTTAGAACAAGGTAAAAACTGTTTATAGGATAATGTTTCATGAAAATGATACTGCATTAATATTCAATTATCATCGTTCAATCAGCAAAATCATCTGCAAGAAAAAATTCAATATTTTTAGTATTCTGTTCTCAGTGGCATCAAAAAGTTTACTTTTTTGCATGTATGTAAAATGAATATATAAATTTAAAAAAGTCCATCAAAATATTTCCTTTGCTTTCTTCATAATTATACACACACAGACACACACACAGATATATATATATATATATATATATATATATATATATATATATATAACCCACATATATATATACACACACACACACATATATATATATATACATGAAAAAATTATCAAAAGTCCTCAATATCTTTTCATTATATATTTGTTTAGCACCCAAAACTTTAATTAGTTTCCAAATCCTACAGTGCATTCTCTGTCTCATCGTCACAATGTTGAATCCCATGTTTTTCACGTAATTTAATGAAATGTGATCTGATTAATATATAATAATGCAATAGTTTAAATGTAATGTGTGCAGATATCGAGTCTATTACTATAAACCTTTAACAAATACTTAACCTTACCATATTATTAAGGTTAATCTAAAACATTTATAATAAAACTAACGCATGTAGATTGATGCTTGCAATGTCCTTGCTTTTGGCAACATTTAGTCTAAAGTATTTCTCAATTTCTCAATTCTACTATTCCAAATAAATGTTCATTTGATGGGAAATATCCGTTTATCTCCAATTCAGCAAAAAATCACGTTATTTGTAACCACATGAATTTACGTCATCGTTTTAATGTTTTATCTTTAAATATTAAAAAAAAAAAAGATTACGAATGTTTGAATTACTATATAAACACGTAAAAAAACTAAGCGTATTTTGTGGTTTCATTTCTTAAATTCTTCTCCAACTTTAATTTTTTTTTCACGTTTGATGTTATTTACATCTAACGATCAGCGTATCCCATGATGCACGGAACATCCGTTCGCGAATGTAACCAAACATTTTGAGATGTGATTAACAAAGTCACATGGAAGAAAAGCATTTTAAATGATAAATTTGTGAATTGAAAAATGTTTTAATTATTAACAATAGAACATTTTCATATATTTCTTATAAGATTGTAACAAAAGATCATATTATGCCTTTTTACAATCAGATTTAATAACTTGTTTATATGACGCTACAGACAAAATAGAAGAATATTCAAAAGAACTTAAGATGATGAATGCAAAGGCCGCAGATTTATTTTAACTATGTTTCATATTTCCTAATACATTGTTTAAAATAGAATGGTTTCATATTTCCTAATACATTGTTTAAAATAGAATGGTTTCATATTTCACAATACATTGTAACAATGAATTCCCTTTATTCAAAAAATCATATCATGCATTTTTAAAAAAAGATTCAATCGAATAGAGTAATTAAAAAGTCATTTTATATAAACATAACATATCTTAAGAAATTTTTAAAATATATAAGATTTCAATTTTAAATACGAAATCTTAAGAAAGTTTTAAAATATGTAGGATTTCAATTTTACATAACATATCTTAATGAAGTTTGGAATTCCCTTCCTACTACCTGCTTCCCTGGCTGCACTGATCTGCAAAATTTTAAATGTAATGTAAACCAACATCTTGTTGCCATCTTGATAATCTTTCCTAAGCATGGTTCCAAATAGTAGCCCGTTACGTCCAAGTAGCGATATTCCTTATTAGGGTTGAATGTGATTAAAAGAAAAAGGATAAACGACTGATTCATAATCCCATTTTTATTGTCATCAAAATCGGTGAAATTGACCATTTTATAATCAAATCGATTAATTGCTGCCCCATGGGAAAATTTCACATGCCTCTCCACAGTGGCTTAGTTCACAATGCACTGTAAATTGCACTGTAAAGAACCTACTGTTGATTTCATGAAAAAATCAATACAAGTTTAAAATGCAAATGTAAAGTATCACGGTTCAATTGTGCTCTGAACAGAAACATCGATGTCGAAACCACCCATATCATATGAAATAACCCACTGTTGATTTTTTATGTTGTCTTTCTACTTGTGCAGTGATAATAGCTTGAATTAAATTTCAAATGAAAGAATAAAGTATCATGGTTTAATTGTACTCTAAACAGTAACGTTTATTTTGAACATACCCTATAATATCAAAGAATCCACCGTTGATTTTAGACGCCGGGCCTTTCTGCTTGTGTGGTAATAAATCTTTTAAAAGAACTTGTGATATTAGATCGTATAATCATTAGTAAAAGGCGTTAAGATTAGTAAAAATCGGCTGTTTATTATTTCCTCGGAATTTTTCTATTATTGATACTCATTGAAAACTTTTGCATACAAAATCTATCTTAGAACCTTGCCAGGCACATAAAATGCCTTCATGTAAAATTAATAAAACAACAACAACGACAAAAAGTAGCCCCGTTGTTTAGGAGTATGTGGGGAACGAACTCACACAGACACACACAAAGTTCCTTTCATATAATAATAATAATAATAATAATAATAATAATAATAATAATAATAAAGAAAATTTGGAAATAGGTGCTAAAAATGATCTCAGACCATATAGTCATTAGTATAATGCGTTAAGATTAGTACAAAGCGGCTGTTCCTTCTTTCATCCGAATTTTTCGATTATTGATACTTATGGAAAATATTGAAAATACCTTCATGTAAAATTAATAAAACAAGAACAACAAAAAGTAGCGCTGTTGTTTAGGAGTATGTGGGGAACAAACTTACTCAGACACACACAAAGTTCCTTTTATATAATTATAATAATAATAATAATAAAGATATATAAAATTTTAAAATAGATGCTAAAAGTATCCAAAAGCCATGAATTAAAAAATGTATATTTACGATTTTAGAATAGGAATCGCGTTCCTGTATTAATTTAATGTAAGATGGCAAACCACTGCAGGGTCAAATATTCAGTTTCTGATTTTGTGCGATATAATATATTGTTTTTATAATTATTCAAAAATGGTTATCCATTTTTGTCTTTTAAATATATATATATATATATATATATATATATATATATATATATATATATATAAGAGAGAGAGAGAGAGAGAGAGAGAGAGAAAGAGAAAGAAAGATTTGTTGTCGTTGTTTTTCTAATGATAAATATGGTTAAATTGTGGTCTCGCCTTGAAGTTCATTTTTATTATGATTATCCATTTTTGTCTTTTAAGAGAGTGAAAGAGAAAGAGAGAGATTTGTTGTCGTTGCTTTTCTAATGATAAATATGGTATCGCCTTGAAGTTCATTTTTATTTACTTAGAAAGTCGTCCATAATTTATTTGTACATATATAACATTTTATTTATCTTTTATTATTGTTATAAAAATAATCTACGTACACACGTGTTTCCAGGTAACTACCTCTCATGAGGGAAGTTTGACTATTTCTAGGACTCGAACTCCAGACCATGTTTATCCCAGTCCGGTGCGTTAATCGTTCCACCATGAACTCCTAGATGACTTTACTGTTTATTTTTATCGCTTATAATTTTTTTAGATTTGTTGTCGTTGTTTTATTATTTTATATTTATTTATTTTCAATTTTAAATTATTTAGCCATTCAATTTTGTGTCCAATTTAAAATGAAAATGCCTCTCCTCATTAATAATTTTTCTAGTTAGAAAGCCAGTCCTAACATAAGGAAGGAAGTCTTTGCAAACTAATTTGTACTTTCATCTAACAATTTAATAAACAAAAGGGTCAGTTTATAGTTTAAGCAAAACAAACAGTAGTAAAAAAATAATACCTATATATTACAAATAAATGTTACAAATGGCGAACAAAAAAACGCTACGTAATTTGATGTGTCTTGTTTTCTTTTATACTTATTTTAAAGTGTTTATTTACTTAAAAAATATTTTGCAAAAATTAGTCATGAAGTTACGTCAGAACAAGAAAACTGGTAATTTTGAATTTATTTTGATGATAAACTATGCTTAGTGAAATTATAAAGATTTATTTAATTTCAATTTTAAACGATTTACCCTTTCCATTTTCTGTCCAATTTCAAATGAAAATGCCTCCATTCATTAATAATAATTTTATTAGTTAGAAAGCCAGTCTTAACACAAAGAAAGATATTCTTTCAAACTAATTTGTACTTTCACCTCACAATTTAATAGAAACGAGTCATTTTATAGTTTAGACAAAACAAAAACAAAAAAACAAACAGTATAAAAAATAAAACCAATATATTACAAATAAATGTTATTAAAGGGGAGAAACTCTACGTAACAGGAAAAGTCTTTGTGTTCTATACTTATTTTAAAGTGTTTATTTAGTTTGAAAAAAAAATAGTGATGAGTTTATATCAGAACGAGAAAAATAGCATATTTTGTATTCATTTCGACGGTGAACTACGCAATAGTGTAATTATATAGGTTTACCAATATTTTGTTCTATATTAAGTTGCTACTAATTTGTGATGGCCGATAAATGGGTACTTGTTTGAAATGAAGTTTATAAAAAAGAAAGAGGTTTCCATTCTACAATAAAAAATATTGCATAAAACATTAAAAAAAAACGAAATTTTTAGCGACATAATAAGTAAGTGTAAACAGAAAAATTTTTTAAATGTTAAAACAATTAAATATCAAAAATAGTTTTTGTGCTCAGTTGTGTAAAAAATTAAACCAACTTCGAATCAAATTATTGTTTATGAAAAATATCATTATTTACGCACAAATAAAAAGTTTTACTTAAATAAACACATTTTGTACAAAATTCGAAATTTTAAATTTCAGATTGAAATATATATTTTAGGGGATTTTTAAAAAAAATTTTATTCACGTCTGTTAGAAAGCATGGCGAAATCGATATTTTGGGGGGCGGGAATTGCAATGAAAAAAAAACTTTTTAATGTCTAATTTTATTTGAAAAATTATTTTTAAACGTGTATAAAGAAAGAAAAAAAATAATAACTTACCTTTCATTTCTGAAATTCAATACGAAAAAAAAATTAATTATTCGGTTTTTTCTTTTGTGTTCAAAACAGCAAATTTTGTTTTGTTTTTTAGGATTTCTATAGTAAATTGCTGCAACTTTTGTTTTGTGTCCAATTCATTAAGAAATAAAATTTATGAAAATATAAAAGAATCAAAATTAAAACATGAAAAACACGATTTAAACGTTAAATTATTTAAAGAGAAAACCAACTTCTAAAGAAACAATGAATTTAGGTCATCGTAAAACGGTGAAATAGTTATTTAGTTCCTCCTGAAAAAATACCCGTTCATTAATTTAGTGTGCCGAATTGTTTTCCTATTTTAGATAATACTTGTCAATATTTAAGGGTTATTGCGATTTCTTGTGTATAAAAGAAATGGAGATATGAAATTACTTCTTATTTAAAAAAAAAAAAAGACTGAACATTTCATTATTTATTTGAACTAGTCGAACTACTGTTAACGTCCAAGTTTGGAACACTAGTCTGAATAATGCAAATAATCCTTATATACAAACATTTCACATTTGCAACTCAAATAAGAGGAAGGAATTGTACAAATGATGAAGTCAGTCAAATGACAAAAACAGATTTGGAATAAGAAAATAGAATATAACCGTATGATTGCATTAAACAAGATTTGATTAAACTTACGACTTAAACAACTCAATTCATGTTTGCTATGTTTCGTGTAATCATCAGTCTGGCGATATAAAAGCAAACTTTATTGTCATTAGTTGTATCCTCCCAGGCATTTACTCCATCTTTGAAAGGGAAGTAGCTAATTTCCAATAGCTGATGCGTCTTTACTCGGTAATGTTAATGCGCGCTTCTCGGTTATTGTTTCAGATCAGAGTCCTTCTTTCAATTAAGAATTTGTTTCCATATTAAACATTAAATAATTAAATGTGCCTTTTTATATGAGTCACCACTTACCAAGGCCCAAATGCCACTTGAGGATAAAGGTTAGAATATAAGCTGGCAGTTTTGATATCGTTAATAATGTAAATTGTGTAGAATTTAATTATTTATGGGGACAACTAGAACTTGTATACATTAAATTTGAAGGTTGTCTTGTTGTATTCAACCGGGAAGCAGACAGCAGAACAGTGTGCCCCATCTTGGTAAATAAGCATTGTGCATAAAATCTGCATTGGGATGTAGGTAGAGATAGAGAGTGGGGGAAAGCATATGTAGTGGTTGTAGCTAGTTGAGTGTTTTTGTGTAAGTTGCAAGGGGGTATCGGATTGAAGCTCAGCCGGGCACTTTTCATGAAAATAATGATAGAACACAGATAAGCTTGCAACATCACTTCTGTGGGAAAGAAGCGAAAGGGAAAAGAAACGAGCATCACCTACAAGGTTTTGAAGCCAGTTTTGAACTCTATCAAGATTGATAGGGCGAACCGAGCATTTCCTGCCGAGATGTTGTAACAATACTACATTTTAAGGCGTACGTGACTTTTATAAAAATAAAGGATGGCATCTTCAGTAAGATACCTACTGGACTGATGGAGTAGATCAACCATTTTTACAGCGATATTGGCAACAAATTCGATGTATGTGTTCTATTTAAGATCAGGAGTTAAGGTCAGTCACATACACTTGTAAACACATGGAGCTTTCTCAAGACGAGAGTAATTCATTTCAATTGGAGCCTAATGAGAGTCAGAGCGATTCTGATAAAAGGAGAGAAGCTTGTTATTCGAATCATCAAAATTAACTAGCCACCGTTTTCCCCATTGCATCACGTTCTCTAGATAATCAAATAGATAATCAGAAAGATTTTGGTTATTGCTATTCTTTGAAGTGTAGCCATAGATTGTGGTGATTTCTACATCAATGTCTACGAATTATCTTAGAATGAAGAACAGGAAGAGAGGTGGGTTTAGGATGAAGCCTTAAGAGATGCCAGCATTAATACTATGAGTTTCTGATTTCTGTCCATCAGCAACTACTCTTATAAGCCTATCAGAGAGAAATTATTTTATAATTAAGAAGACACTTCTAGCTATTCCATAGTTGGTGATTTTTTTAAAAATACCTGTATGTCGTACGCTATCAAAAGCTTTTGGTATGTGTTGTATTGTGTTACGTATGGATACGAAACATCCCAATAGCACTCTCCCTGATGAAGCGATAGCTCTGTATACTACTCCAGCAGTGTCCGCCATGTTATTTCATTTCGTCCTTTTGTGCTAATAAAGATCTTATTTAAAGGGTATTCAGTATTTGTTTTACTTACAACAATTTTAATAGCACAAAAGGGTAAAAAACAGTAAAAGATTTTAAAATGGATCGTGCCCTGAGGCCTTCTCGATTGGACGTAACCCCTAATTCATTTAATACAGAGCGAGAGTTTAAGCACTGGCTTGTGATGTTCAAATATATTTTAGCGGCACTACTCTAGGAAAATCTCAACAAGTTGTTGGTCCTGATAAATTTTATTTCACCGGATATTTTTGAATCCGTCAGCGATTGCGGAAATTATGAAGAAGCCTGTCTCAAACTGGAGGAACATCGATGTAAACGGATCGTGCATTTTGTAAAATGCTGCAAATCAAATAATACTACTCAATCAACTTCTGCCTCGGTCCATTATCCAACCTTAGCCACTATAAGTTCGAGTTCGGCAGTTCCATCGTCCATACAGAGATCCACTGTAAAAATCCACATTTTGGGTCGGCCATTAAGAGCACTGATGGACAGTTGTAGCTCTGACAGCTTTATTCATACCAAAGTAGCTTAGGATCTGAATTTAAAAATAATAGATTCAGATTGAGAGTTTCGATGGCATCGTCTGACCTCTCATCCAAAGTGGAGGTGCTTGTTTTCCTAATGTACTTTTTAACAAACGTATGTATCCCAACCAGAAACTGTCAGTTTTAAATAACCTTTGTTGTGATGTGATTCTCGGACTGGATTTTCAAAGTAAACATGAAAGCGTTACCTTCATGTACGGTGGGAGTTCAACTTGTGGACTCGCTGTGACTTCGGTGGAACCGCCTGAACTTTTTGCTAATATAAATAAGAACTGCAAACCGGTTGCCACCACGCATGTGGAATTGTCTTCCGCTTTCCTGCTTTCCGACAATATGGTTGTCTTCAAGTCTAATGTAAATGAGTTCTTGATGAGCCGTTCCATATAAGTTATCAAATTTACCATATTTCCATTACTAATGATTACTATATTGTCCAATTTCTACTGTACACTCTTTAACCCTTATCCTTGAGTGGCCTCTTAGCCTTGATAATGTGGTGATGCCTATGTAAAAAAAAATGTCTAGACGTTATAGTTCAAGTGATAGCAAGTTCATTGACTCAGAGGTTAAGCGCCTTTTAAAGGAGGGGATCATCGAAACCTCAAACTTCCCCTGGAGGGCACAAGTGGTCGTGGTTAAATCCGATAATCAGAAACTGTGAATAAGTACACAAGCCTTGATGCCTACCCCCTCTCCCGGCTGGATTACGTAGTGAATAAGGTTGCTCAGTATTCAGTACGTATTCAGCACAATCGACCTGAAAAATGCGTACTATCAGATCCCCATCAATGAGAATGACAAACCTTTCACTGCTTTTGAAGCTAACTTCGGTTTGTATCAGTTCACCCGAATACCCTTTGGGGGTGCAAATGGAGTTGCTTGTTTTCAGCGAATTATCAAAGAAATTATAAGTTCTGGGGACTTACACGACACCTTTGGATACCTGGACAATATTTTCATCTGTGGAAAGGATCAGGATCAACAAGATGAGAATCTGGCTGAATTTTTCCAGGTAACAGAAAAACGGAAAATTACCTACAATAAAGAAAAGCGTGTGTTTTCTGTGAATGAACTTAGCTCTATCGGTTATATCATTGGACCCAACGGTTAAATTAAACCCGACCCTGAGAGATTGAAGCCTTTAAAAGAAATCCTTATCCAACTGACGGCAAATCACGCAAGCGAGCCCTGCGTTTTTTCTCGTATTATTCAACGTGGATCTATAGGTATTCTGATACGATTCAACCTCTTATAAAGACCAGAATATTTCCCTTAATCAGGAAGCTCGAAATGCATTTGACAGTCTAAGGCTACTATTATTGAATCAGCTGTAATAAAAACTATCGACGAGAATGTTCCCTTTGAGTTGGAGACTGAGGCATCTGATTATGTGGTCTTTCTGGAATCCTCAACCAAAATGGTAGACCAGTGTTTTTTTGCCCACGAACTCTACATGGCTCTGAACTAAACCATTCAGCTGTTGAAAAGGAAGCGGCTGCCATTATAGAAGCAGTTATATATTGGCGCCATTAACTCTTTGGGAAGCACTTCAAAATTATTACTGATCAGAAATCAGTAAAATTTGATTATGTTACTTTATAGTTGACGTCGGACCCGACGTATCGTTCTTTGTGCTAAAAAACTTATTTAAAGAGCATACACTATTTGTTTTACTTACAACACTTATGTAAAAAAATAATGTGTTAATATGTTTTATTGCTGGCAAAGTTTATATAAAAAATGACGATTCTCCTGTAACAAAATAATAATAATAAAATTCCCACAAAATTTCTAGTTTTGTCGGCAGGAATCTCATTGATTCTGTTGTCATGTTCCTAACTGTTGACTTTTTCTTATTCTGCGACCATTTATCCTTAGTAACAGGTTTGGTGTGATTCAATTTACCGGCTAGTCGAAATCTAACGTGAAATCATCAATGCTCAATTAACTCATCGAGATAATCATCTATACAACGTGATAGGTATAAGCAGATCAACAAGATCTCAGTAGAAAACAGTTTATTTCTTAATCGAGAACAAGTCATCAGCCCAAGACCCTTCCAGAAGAAAATTCTTGAACAGTTACACACTGGGCATTTACGGCATAAAAACAATCCTGCGAATTAGACAGTATACTGGTACAAGATCAACATAGACATAACTGACAGGTGCAAATGTATAAAGTAAATATAAAGAGTTCCAAAAAGCTTAGCAGCTTATAAGTCTACTAAATCAATAGAAACCAACAAAATCATGAACTTCTTTTAGACATATTTTTGCGGAGTTGAAAATCACCATGAAATTGTAATAGAGTATGAGGTGCGAACACAACCATGATACTATCTAGGGATTTACCTATTCTCGTTGGATGCGGAGAACTATCTGGTCATTGCGAATTACTACAGCAAATACATGCAAAGTTGTATGGAAGTTAAAATGTGTTTTCAACTAAACAAATATTTACTGAATATGGCATCGTCTTGGGGAGGCTTCAAGTTTTGACAGGCTTTTGGGCTTGACCTTTACCCCTGATCTTAAATGGAATACGTATATCAAATCTGTTGCCAAGGTCGCTGGAAAAATGGTCGGATCCTTCTATCAGTCCAGTAGATATCTCACTGCTGATGCAATTCTCTATCTATATAAAAGCCAGATACGTCCAAGGATGGAATACTGTTGCCACATATGGGCAGGAGCTGCTAGAAAAGACTTGTCCTGTCTTGATAGGGTTCAAAATAGACTTCATCGCCTGGTGGGAGATGTCCTTTTCTCTTCACTGCAACCTCTATCTTACAGAAGAGATGTTGCGAGTTTGTCTCTGCTTTATCGTTATTTTCATGGAAAGTGTTCGACTGAGCTTCAATCTATGGTCCCCCCTCGCCAAACTTTCACAAGAAACACTCGTCTAGCTGAAAACACTATCAATAATCTCCTCAACTCTTTATTTGTGCCTAAACCTAAACGTAGATTCCATGATCAAAGCTTCTTTCTTAGAACTGCACGCCCGTGGAATTGTCTTCCTTTTCCTGCTTTCCAGCTTTCTATAATATGGTTGTCTTCAAGTCCAACGTGAACAACTTTCTGATGAGCCGTTCCACTTAAGTCAGGAAATTTACCGAACTTCCATTACTATCGATTACTATATTGTCCTTTTGACTACTGTACACTTTTTAACTCTTATCCTTGAGTGGCCTATCGGCCTTGATAAGTGGTGACGCCTATGTAAAAAAAAATATGGCATACCATCCACCATGAAGTCTGACAATGTTGCCCACTACAGCAATGCCAAATCCGAACATTTGAATCAAATTTGAATGGCAGACATGTAACATCATCAAAACAGATCCAGCTGTTTTTAGAGACAAATTCAAATAAAAAACATTTAAAAAATCACGAGGCAATAAATATATTGATCATAAACTTGCTGAACTAATCTTTAAAAGAACAGTAAAGGACTAAATTGTTTACACAAACAAAATTAATTCTTACTCATTTTTTTGTAGGAAGGAATATAGTATGTTCTGGTAGGAACGTCTTTCATGATTGACTACATATGTGACACCGGTGAAATTGTAATCTTCTTCACATGGTGTATGGTACGACTAGTTTGAAGGCATATATGTTCGTTTAATGAAATAAACATAAAATACACCAGTATATTGGAATCTTATTCAGACCAGTTATTTTATTGCAGTCGCATGAGGTTCACCTACAGTTTTGTACAGTTTGTTTTCCAACTTCTAACCCTATTAAAGGCAGGATTATCTATGCTGTTTATGTGTTAAATTGTGCCGAGAGAATGTTTTGCAGTTTAGCATTGGATAAAGTATTGTATCAACAATATCACCCACTACAGCATTAAAAGCATTACTACAAAAAATATATACAATCAAACAAAACAAAAAGACTCTAAAACTCACTGCATAAAACAGAGCTGACCCAATCAACTTGTACAAAATATTAAAACTTTATCAAGTTTTTCTTCAGTTGATCAAACAATAACTAAAATACAGAATAACAACAGATTTTATGAGAGAGTTAATATACAATATGTTATCATGAGGGTAACTAATTTTAATTAGTTATAAGCAAAAGATACACAAGATAAAGTATAGCATATTTTTAAAGTTTTGATACAATTGGTTTTGAAAATATTGTCTAATTTTTAATGTTTTTTTAATATTAGGACAATTATATTACTTCGTTTACTGTTTTCAAGTCATTTCAGGATATTAATAATTCCTTTGTAGCACTCGATCTTCCACGAGATAAATTTTAGCCCCCCCCCTCAATACATTCCCATCATGTAAAACGCAGGTTGTAATTTTATTCTATATTAGTAAATGACATTAAAGGCGCTTTATATATTCTCTCTGTACTTTATCATTTATTATCAGAAATTATTGAAATATCCTTACTTGTTGGCAGTTTTGGTTCAGGTTTTTATTAACCTTTTTATTTATTATCAAACGCTCAAGCGTTGTAATATCCTTACGCCAATAGATCATCTCTATCAGCTTCTGCTTCAGTGCTTGGAAGAAGGTTCGGTTCCGCAAGACATGCGTTACACCAACATCAGAACGCTTTACCATAATAAAAGTTATTGTTATGATTGTAATAATTACCATGGCATCACTCTGCTCAGCTTTGTTGAAAAGGTCTTCACTCGTGTTGTATTGAAAAGACTCCAGTCACTCGCGAAGAGAGTTTTACCAGAGGCGCAATGCTGTTTTAAAGCAGAAAAGTCAACTGTTGACATGGTATTCTCATTACAACAACTACAGGAGCAGACAAAACCACTGGATCTCGCTTTTATTGATCTCACAAAGGCATTTGACCTGGTTAGCAGAAACGACCTCATTATGTTACTACAAAAAACAGGATGAAGACTTGAAGGGGTTCGTCAAATTCAATGGATAACTTTCAGAATCTTTTCCCATCTTCAGTGTTGTTAAACAGGGCTGTATTCTTGCCTCAACTATTTTTGGCATATTTTTCTCACTTCTGCTACTATACACTTTTCATGAAGTTGGTGTCTATATTCGCACAAGAGGAGATGGAAGTCTTTTACACCTGGCCCGTCTATGTGCCCTCATCATGGAAATGCTGTTTGCAGATGATGCAGCATTAGCGGCCCACTCTGAGGACCCCCCCCAACAACAACTCCTTGACCGCCTCACCCGTGCTTACAATGAGCTTGGTCTGACAATAAGCCTCAAGAAAACAAATGTCATGGTTAAAGATGTTAGCAACGCCCCCTGCATATCCATTGGAGATCAGACACTAGAGGTGGTGAACGACTTCACCTATCTAGGCTCCATTATTTTCAACAACCTCTCACTGGATGCCGAGATAAACACCTGCATTGGAAAAGCAGCAACAGCTATGACCAGCCTGACAAACAGAGCGTGGAATACCAACATGCAACAACTAAAAACACAAAGATGAAGATGTATCAAGCCTGTGTCCTCAGCATCTTAATCTACTGCAGTGAGACATGGACCCTCTACACACGTCAAGAGCGCAGAATAAATGACTTCCATCTGCACAATCTAAGAAATATCTTAGGCATTACATGGCACGACCGCGTTCCGAACAAAGACGTTCTTGCCAAAGCAAATATTCCAAGAATGTTTGCCCTCCTCTCACACAGACGTCTGCACTAGTTAGGGCAGGTCGTCCGCATGCAAGATGGCTGAATCCCGAAAGACATCCTGTATGGCGAGCTCTTAGCAGGCAGTAGACCAACCGGTAGATCACACCTCAGATGTTATGGTGTGTGCAAAAGGGAATTAAAATCCGGCAACATCAACCCTGTTGACCTTGAATCCTATGCAGCGGACTGTGACTCCTGGAGAGTCAAAGTTAAGAAATGCGTCCGGCTGAGCGAGGAGAGAAGAGATAAACAGTGGGAGGAGAAAAGGGACAGGCGCAAAAGGACAGCATCAGCAGCAGTCACAGCAGTAGTTGCCACCACTCATGACAACCTTCAGGCACAATCCTCTATCGTCTATCTAGACGGAAGGACGCATACAATAGAACAGGTGATTAACTCTGTTGGCGGCCTTGGTGCAGGTTGTAAGCATTCTAGCATTTATTAAGTAGCAGATTTTTTTGCAGGAGTACATTTTACTAATAAATGCTTAGATTTCCTTGCTTTTTTGTCTATTACCTGCAATAATTGTCGTGTTAATCTGCAACTTGTGCTTGATGCCAAAACACTTCATGTATTTTACTTTAGATTGAATTTTTCATAGATGCTAAGTCAGGGAAGGGAATTGTGTGCTGATGAGGGAGTAGATTTATGTGTTTCAATCATTTTGGGTCTAGAGTTAATTTATTGCCAGAAAAATTAAGGAACCGTAGTAGACACGGGTGTGGCATATTTGCATATATTGTTTTTCCCTTTTATGATTTTGACATCATGGATTGTCGTTGTTCAATTAATATTGTTTAATAACAGTGTTTTACCAATTTTATAGATATTTTTTCTATTACAAATGATCGCAATAGATCAAAGTGGGACACTCTATCATGTGCGTTTCATAATTAAAACCATCGTGGAGTACATTATCATATCATTTATAGTAATAAATTCCAGTGAATTTGTAAATACTAGATTTCTATTAAATCTCATATCATTGTAATAAATTCCAGTAAGTTTGTAAATACTAGATTTCTATTTAATCTCATGTTAATTTGAATATTTTGCATCTGATTTTGTTTAAATCTTGACGTAATTCATGAAAAGCATGTGCTTTACTTTGTTTCATGACCGATTTGAAGTATTGGCAGGTAATATCACTCTAAATGAGTACACTACTGGAAGTTACTCTTTATAACAACCTGACTGCACTTGACTATGAGAAAATAAAATCCTACTCAAAATGTCACCTTGTAAAAACTTGAATTTATAAAGTCGTCAGATAGTATAAATAAGTGATTGACTCTCGTTTTTGTTTTGTCTATGCTCAAGTGTTTATTTAATACATACAATATGGTTAAGTAGCAGAATTAATGACTCAAACATTTAGTCAGTAGAAGATTTATCGCATTGATTATCGCTTTAAGAATACATAATATAAGCTGTACATTTTCAAGATTCATTTTCGCATGTTGATAGCAGGGGGTGTTATTTTTCAATATAAAAAGCCGAATGTTTTGTTTAATAATCTAATCAATGCTTAGGTTTGTCTGTTGCTTTTCACAAACCTCAATAAAAATCCTCTTAACACACTTCTTCCTGCAGACGAGAATTGTTTATAGATGGTGTATATAACCAAGCGAAGGAAGAGCATGTGTTCAAGTATACAGGTGTGTATACATATATATATATATATATATATATATATATATATATATATATATATATATATATATATATATATATATATTTGCATATATATGTGTCAGGTTGTGTAGCGTCAATGTAATTCTCTTCATAGATGTTTGCCTTTGGATGTGCGTAGAGTGTTCTCTCTTCTAGTTTGTAGTATATAGCGCCATTTTTGTAGGTATATACACACGTTAACAGTGTTCACAACCGCGGCAACTAATGTACGCGATATAATTATTTTAACATGATGAATTGAAATATTTGTCATTGTGGCAGGTAAGACAAAAGCAAAATATACCTTATATTTTACTCAGGTTACCCGAGTGAAACACTATAGCACCAAGTTATATTATAATATAGCTTTATTCCATGTCTATGATTTCCCTTAAAGTTGAACACATCATCTCTAGTAAGTTCATCTGCTTTCAGAGATTGCAGCAACAGAATCTCGATCCATGTCCGCTGTTCAATCTTGAGTTTAACTGACAAACTCTTGCTGACTTTCTTAGCAAGTGACTATGTGATGACTCGTTTCATTCTCTTACGTCACCAATTAAGTCATCTTATAGTTTACAGTAAAAAAAACTAATTGTAATAATTCTATTTTTGTTATCTTACATTCCAACATTTGTGTAAATTCTCTTTTGATTATTTTTGTATCATAATAAATTCCCATCGGTAATCAATCGAAATCAAGATTAGAATTTTCTGCTCCTTTCTTTTACCCTTTTTTATTATATTTGTTAATACTTTATGCTACCAGAAATTTTGTAGAGTATTCATCACATTGCGATACATTCAAGATCTACTTGATGTGTTGCTTATTTTCTGATCATTTTGTTCTAGCTGAGAAAGAGCATCGTAGCGGATGCCAAGAAATCACGTGTTATCTTATACATTACGTAGCGGATGCCAAGAAATCACGTGTTATCTTATACATTACGTAGCGGATGCCAAACAATCACGTGTTATAAATTACGAGAAATATTTTTTAACATTCTAATGATCCCTTTTATCGCAATTGTGTAAATATATGTAACTTAGTTTAAAATGTATATTTACAAATAGTTTATGAATTTTCCTCAGTGTAAATTCTTTTACATAAAATTAAACTTTAATTCTCATATAATTTAGCATTTCGCCGTTATTTTCTATCAGAATAAATGCTTTAAAAGAATATGACTTTTGTCAAGTGTTTGTATGGGCTAATATTTAATTATGATTAAAATATATACCAGAATTTTTTGCTTTTGTACTTTTATTTGTTTTTCGCAACGACTTGGTCTTCTATGAATTGTGTCTAATTAATACTTGAGATTTTTATTAGCGTTTTTGCTGTCATAAAAATCTGTATAATATGTAAATATTTCAGAGAAAACATCCTTTCTTTTTTTTTACATAGTGTAGAATATTTTAAAATCTAAAATCAATATTTTTATATTTCAGAGACAATATCATTTTATCAAATTTCTTTATTTTTACATATTGTAGCATATTCTAAAACAAAAAATAATATTTTTATATTTCAGAGACAATTTTACCACATTTCATTATTTCAATATATTGTAGAATATTCTAAAATCTAAAATAAATAATATTTATATATTTCAGAAGCAATTCTTTACTTTTACATATTGTAACATATTTTAAAATATAAAATAAATATTTATATATTTCAGAAACCATGTCGTTTTAACACAATCCTTTACTAAAATATATATTGTAGCATATTCTAGAACCTAAAAGCAATAATATTTATATATTTCAGAGACAATGTCGTTTAAACGTGTAAATTCTTTACTTTTCCATAATGTAACATATTTTAAAATCGTGTTGCATATTCTAGAACCTAAAATAAAAATATTGATATATTTCACAGACATATTATAATAATTATAATAATTTCGAATTATTTCATCCCTCATGAATTATTTCACGTTTGTTTTATGTAAGCTCAAAATTATTATATGAAAAAATGCAAACTTTTAGAATAAAGCTATGCACATAGTTTGCAGAAAAACAGTTTCCAATGATTTGCTTTTCATGTGTATCGATAAAATTAATAAATAATAACAAAAATCGTATCATAATGATAAATAGGTTTTCCCTTGTCTTAGTTCTCATATTGGACTGAAAATTTGATTCTTAAAACAAACATATCAGCATACCTAAAAAAATGTTGATTTTCGTTTTTGTTTTAAATTTTCTGCCTTTGATGATTGTAATGCTGAGTATGGAGCAGCCAAACATTGCTTTTATTTAAAACAGTCGAAAGCGCGCTTTGTTCCTTGTCTGAATCTCTTTTGCATTTGGTTCACTATTTGTTAGGTAGAGTTTCAGGTTCTTCATCGTAAGCCATGTGGCACCTATAATAATTCGTATGATTGATATCTCCCTAAGATTCCTCAGTGTGAATTTTCACATGTTTAAGTAAAGTTGATTTTTTAGAGCAGGAAAATGCACACACCTCACAAGAATATGGCTTTTCACCAGTGTGAGTTCTCATATGTTTCACTAAATTTGATTTGTCAGAAAAAGAATGTCCACACACGTCACAAGCATGTGGCTTTTCCCCAGTGTGAGTTCTCATGTGTTTCTTTAACTTTGATTTTTCTGAAAAAGAATGCCCACACACGTCACAAGAATGTGGCTTTTCTCCAGTGTGGGTTCTCATATGAGTCAGTAACGTGGATTTATCAGAAAAGGAATGCCCACACACTTTACAACAATATGGTCTTTCTCCAGTGTGTATACTCATATGTCTCACTAGATTTGATTTTGCTGAACAGCAATACCCACACACTTCACAAGAATGTGGCTTTTCCCCAGTGTGAGTTCTCATATGTCTCACTAACTTCGATTTTTGTGAAAAACAATATCCACACACTTCACAAACATGTGGCTTTTCCCCAGTATGAATTCTCATATGTGCCACTAACGATGAATTTTGAGAACAAGAATATCCACAAATATCACAAAAATGTGGCTTTTCCCCAGTGTGAGTTCGGATATGCCTCACTAAGTCTGATTTTTGAGAAAAGGAATATCCACAAACTTCACAAGAATGTTGCTTACTCATTTTATTAATTTTATTTTGTACTTTTACTTCTCAAAATCAGGTTTGCATATATTTCTCACTAAACTTGAGTTTGAATATCCACGTACTATAAAAGAATGTGACCTTTTCCAGTGTGAATTCTCATGTTTCATTAAAACTGAATATTCAGAACAAGTTTCATATGTATCACTCTCTGTTTGGTCTCTCAGTTTTACTGAATTCCAGAACAAGAATTTATCTAGTCTGGTGGACTATACAGTTTCATGCTATTGAGGTAACGTCACTTGGATAAGGTGCACCATTCCTTGCAAAAGTTAATGTTAGTTGGACATAGTAAAGTGATTTTTGATATTTTATCAGGGATTATTTTAGGGGAAATTATCATCACAAACAGAGAGACTTTAAACATGCGAGGATAGTGGGCATTTAAGTTTCTCACAGTGTGAGTTTCATGTGTCACTAATCTGATTTTTTTAGAAAAGGAATACCAGCATGCTTCACGGGAATATTGCTTTACTCCAGTGTGATTTCTCATATGTGTCAATAAGGATTATTTAGATCAAGAATATCCAATTGTAAAAGAACATTCTTTTAAATATATTTACTTATCATTTATTTAAGCTGAAAATAGAGCACAATACTAGATGTCAAATATTTACGAGATATTTAAAATAGTTTATGTTCCAACAAAGAAATATTTTTATAAACTGTCAACGTTTCTTAAAGTGCAAGACCAGGAATACCAGCATGCTTCACGGGAATGTGGCTTTACTCTTTTTTTAATATTTTACTTAAGTAAGTTTTAAGATACCAAGGGGCTCCCTCCTGGAGCTAACACTTGATTCTGTTATGATTTAAATTTATATCCGAGGGCTCTTTTAATAATAGATGCTGTCCCCTTTATGGCTGCTTGATCTTCCAGGGATTGCTTCTAAGTATTTCTGATGGTTCTTTTTTATTAAACCAGTTGCTCCTATCACGACCGGTATAATGTTTATTTCTTTCAGAGCCCATGTTGTTTTTAGAGCATTTTTTAAGTCCTGATACTTTGTTTACTCCAGTGTGATTTCTCATATGTGTCAATAAGGATTATTTTAAACACAAGAATTCTCACACACTTAAAATTTTCCTCTTCCCAATTAACCGTTGTAGTATATCTTTCGTTTTGGTCTCTTGGTCTTACTGGCTTCCAGGACAAGAATTCATCTAATTTGGTGGAGTATCTAGCTTAAGGTAACAGCACTAAGATTATGTAAGGTAGCCATAGTGAGAAGATCTTATTTGGGCAGCGAATACTATGTGATTTTGGATATTTGGTCAGGGTTTACTTCTTTGGAAATAAGTATCCTCATGTGATTTTGAATATTTGATCACACGAGGGCAGTGTCTAGTAGGCATCCAAGTTCTCAAATGTCTCAGTAAACTGTATTTTGATACCCCACACACATGTCCCCGTTGATCCATTGAATCCAATTGTCTGAATCACTTTGGCATTTAGTTCAGCAGGAATATTAGTTAGGTAGGACTTTGGTGATTCTTCCTAAGCCCTGTGGCACCTATAATAACTGGTATGATTTACATTTTACAGATGGTTCAGTGGATGTACTTCTGTGTGTGTTCTCAAATGTCCGAGTAAATCTTCCTATGGATGCTGCTGTAGTCTCTCAAATGAAGAAACAATTTTTATAGGTTAAAATTTAAAAAAATTATACTCCATTGAAATTCAATAATAGGGTTCGATCAGGAACATCTGCAAAAAAATTGTAGAAATTCAATATTTTTAGTATTCGTATTCAATTCTGTTTGTGTATTGTTTTCAGTATGAATCAGTATTGATAATGAAAATAGATTGAACTCGCAATTTAATTTTCAATCCATATGAAATACATTTAAAGAATTAAGCAAATATTTTCTAACTTGACACAGAGCCAATCGATCCAGGTGTTGCTTAAGATATAATCTAGTTGACATTACATCTAGCATTGTTTTTATTTCATCATTACGAGAAGAAATACATTAATATTTATCTATACAATATTGCAATGTACATATATATATATATATATGTGTTTGTGCGTGTATAAATGCACATCTTAATGTAACAATGATAGTAAATTAAAATAAGTCAATCAAAAGAATTCATACACGTTTTTGCTTCCAACAAACATATACATAGAAATGATATGCGAAATACATAGAAGTGATATATGGCATACGTAGAAGTGATATATGAAATATATAGAAGTGATATATGAAAATGCAAAATAATAAAAATATAGAAACATTTTCTTAATATATGCATGCTTAGTTGCCAAATTCTATGCATTATAATTTTTATTAACTTATACTTTTTCGATTATATATTTGTCAAGTTAGCAATCATATTTGTCCATCTAAATTTTGTCTGAATACTATTAGTTTATCTTTGGCTAGTTTGCTGTAAGATATCTGTTCATAAATGAATATGATATTTTTAGAAACTGCAGCCGTTTAACTTATCAGTGTGTTAATGTTTTACCTGTTTTTAAATATCGGTATCAAAAATTTTAATTTATAAATTATACAATGCATTAGCAAATAATTTCAGAACATTACAAAACTTCTTTAAAAAGTGTATAATGTTTTATCTGTCTTTAAATATACTTACGAAAAAAATTAAGTTTACTAGTTATAAAATACATTTGCAAATAATTGGGAAAAATTACAAAAAAACACTTAAAACAGTGTTTTCTTAACACTGCTAGAAAATTAATTTTTACTGAATGTATCCTAGACGCCTAGGAAGTTCATATTAGCAGATGTATTGTGTATCGGGTGAAACTACTATAACTATTGTTATCTTAGAAAAAATTAAAATAAAGTCGGAAATCTAATAGATCCTGCTACTACGTACAAGCTCCACAGTGCCTCTTCAATGTTGCACCACTATGTCTATTTTACAAGTAATTTAATAGAATATGTTCTGATGAACTTAAGTAATTGTACCCCCTCGACGTATATGCTTCCTTATAACCTGAACAGCAGAACAGCACACTCTTTCCGTGCTGATATGTCGATATGCTGGTTTCCTGAATGTACTTAATTTTCTTTTTTTACACAATGGTCACCACTTATCAAGGCCCGGAAGCCACTCAGGGATAAGTGTTATTGCAAGTACATTATGTTAGTGTGAAAATTTGATAAAGTGTTTACTTAAGGGGGCGGTTCGTTAGGAATTTGTTAACGTTGGACTTGAAGACACCCAAGTTGTAGTCAGGTGGGAAGCAGGAAGACGGAACAGAGTTCCACAGGCGTGCAGTTCTAAGAAAGAAGCTTTGTTCATGGAATCCATGTTTTGATTTAGGCACAGATATAGAGTGGGGGAAATGTTTCACAGTGGATTCAGCAAGACGGGTGTTTTTTCGTGAAAGATTGGCGAGGGGGAGACCAGAGATTGGAGTTCAGACGAGCACCCGCCATGGAAATAACGATAAAACAAAGATAGGCTCGCAACGTTTCTTCTGTGGGAGAGAGATTGCAGGGTAGAGAAAAGGGCATCCCCTACTAAGCCACGAAGTCTATTTTGTACTCTGTCAAGGCAGGATAGGCTGTTTTTAGCAGCTCCTGCCCAGATATAGCAGCAGTATTTTTAGTGTAATCTCAATAGACATTTCGCTACTCCCTGTTAGTAATAGTCCCAAATAGCAGTCCATTGTAGTAAAGTTGTAATACGCTTTTTTTCGGGATGAAAAAGAATAGAAAACATCTTTAATGTTTTATCTTTTCTGTTCACACAAAATTATATGAATGTAAAAATATTTGAATTACAGTTAACTAATTAGCGTGTTCTTAAAACATTAGTAAGACTAAATATCTAAATTACTTTAAACAGATAATAAATATTTCACAGTAGCATTATACAATATCTCGGTACTTTTGGTCCCAAATATCAGCCCTTCATTTGGAGTATCATTGTGACTTTTTTGGAAAAAAAAAGTAAACAAGTAAAGTATGCATGGTTCCCCCGTGAGTGCACAGTGTACGAGGCATAAAAATGACTAAGTTCAGCCCCCCCCCCTAGTTAGCCCCAAAAGTCCCCAGCGGACGTCAAATTTTGGTGAAAATGAACAAACGGTGCAGTTTTAGGCCTCTACATATGTAAATTTGAGTTCGGCACAATGCAAAAAAAAAAAAAAATGAAATGACTAAATCTATCATTTTTCCCAATCATTTAGCCATAAAAGTCCCCAAGTTCAACACCATGCAAAACTGCTAGACATATGAAAAATATTTTGAACAAATATGGTAAAATACTCCCAAAAATGAAGTGCTTTTATTAGTCCAAAAAGAGCCCCTAGGGCACATCCAATAGTCATTACGAAGTACAGACAAACCAAATTAGATAGAAATCAGTCACTTACATCTTATCAGAGAGTTTTATAAAAATCCAAGGCATCACTTTTTTTTAATAAGCACAAAAGTGTCAATTTTAGCCATTTTTACCTCAACCCCTCCCCCCAGATGGAGGCAACTGGAGTTTTCCCGGAAAATCCGTACTGTTTCTGTTTTACTCACATAATTTCTAATGCTTGCGCAAAATTTCAAAAAATTCCAAGGCGTAGTTTTTTTTAAGAAATGTGCGAACAGACAAATGGGCAAGGGTGAATTTACAGGTCCACCTTGCTATTAGGGGGGGGAACAAAAATATCCGTTCGCACTTAATTCATCTGAATGTAAAAATTATTTGTAACTAACGGCGTCTAACTTATTTTAAATATTTAAATATTAGCAAGACAAAATATGTAGGCGTTCAGCATGAATGAAAACACCATCATAATATTCTTTAAATAATACTACTAACTAAAAAAAATAACTTTGATATATTGCCTGGGCTAATTATTTCATTACAAACACACTAATCAATTAACTCACATTTTATAATTTTTCTATAATTCTTGGATATGGTACTAATTTCGATGGAAAAGTGGTTTTGATCAGGATTCCTAACCAAAGTCGACCATTTTGGATCTTGGGAAAGGTTACGCAGTTGTATCCAGGAGAGGATGGCTTGGTGAGATCTGCGCAGGTAAAGCGTGAGGATGGGTCCCTGCAGGTGAACTTGTTGACAAGCCTTTACCCACTGGAGTAAGGACCGAGACCAGTAAGAGCACACCTCCCTTGATACGGCATCTGAGGTTCAACCTGCAGGGGGAGAACATGTTGGGAATTACCCAGTGTGCAGTTTACCCGACGATGGGAGTCCCATGGTATGCTGTGACAGATGTGATGACTGTTTTCATTTTTCATGCATAGGCCTAAGTCCATTTCCATCAGGGGAAGAAAATTTGTATCGCCCCTTCTGCCTTCAAGAGAGCACTTCCACAGAGGAGGATTTGCCTTCCTCCCAGCCTGATTGGCACGGTTTAGAACCATCTCTGGTGGACGAGGAGCAAGATTGCATTTGTCCGGGATGTGGGAATACGAATGATGGAGTGGTAATGATTGGCTGCGATGGTTATGGTTAGTGCTTCCATCATCCCCCTCCTGAAGAGGACAGCTGGCATTGTTATAATTGCCAAAAACAAGATTGAAAAAAAAATATTCTTGTTCGTTTGATTTTTTTTTCTGAAGATGGGAGAGTAGAGGAAATAATTCTTTACCTCTGACAACAGAAAGTTGCTTGTTTCCTTTCTTTTATGAGGGTTTTTTCACGTGCACCTGATTTTTCCTTATGTGGGCCAAGGCATTTTACTATTTAAGGCTGTTTTTTTTTGTGAGTACTGATCCACTAGGTGTATCAGAATTTTTGTAGGAATTTTGACACCCCTAACACGAACTGCGAATAAAATATAAAAAAAACTCGTAATTTCTCTGTTAAAAGTGGTTTGTTTATTTTCTTTAATGATTATACTTCCAAAATAAACTATTAAAGTTGCTTTAAAAGTAATAGAAATATTTTTTTTTTAAATTAATGAATTTTCCGAACTCAATATTTTTCAATTTTTAAACTTTAAAAATCTATCAAAATTTTTCTATTGATTCTATTTTACGATATTTGCAGGGTCTATGTGAAATTTTATGTTCTTTCTAATAAACCGAATATAATATTTTAGACAAACGTTTTTTTTTATTCACAACCCCCCATTTTCAAGTGTCTATTAAAAAGTAAATTAATTTACTCACCGAAAAGTAAATAATTAATTTACTCATACATTGAAGAGAAAAGGTCAATAAATATATATTCAAATTTAAAACAAAAAAAAGTAGTGTTTTTTTTAGAATTTTACCTGTAAAGTTTGAAGTTTAAAACCCTTTTTTTAAACAACGTTATTTGTTTTTTCTTTTCTTTTTAATGGAACCTTGGTCCTTGCTCCTTTAATTGAAAAAAAAATTAGGGATTGAATTACATTTTTCGAGGAGTTATAAGCTTGGAAAGACAGGGGGATCGAATAATTTACGCCTCCCATTTTGAAATGTCTATTAAAAAAGTAAATAATTAATTTATGTACTAAAGTCTTATATATCACAAACTGAAGAGAAAAGGTCAATAAATAATATATTCAAATTTAAAACAAAAAAAGTACTGTTTTTTAGAAATTTACCTGTAAAGTCCGAAGTTTAAAACCTTTTTTTTAATGAAACCTTGGTCCTTGCTCCTTTAATTGAAAAAAAAATTAGGGCTTGACTTACATTTTTCGAGGAGTTATAAGCTTGGAAAGATGGGGTGGAATTATTCACTATTTTCACGAGATTTCTGACACACCTACTGATCCACTAACACAAATTTATCAACTAAAGGACTTTGTGGTCGCAACAGACCAATCTATTGCAACGTCTACAATCTTTCAGGGACTGTATCCTGGGAATTTGCCATAAATACATATTTGCTAAAAGTGGCCTAATAACATTTCTAAAATCCAAAATATTGGATTAAACATAAAAATCAAGATTAAATCTCAAGCGACTTCGTAGAATGTAAACAGGAAAATTATTTTTGAAAATCTTTCAGCAATTAAATTCGAAAATGCATGTTTTTTTACGCTCAATAAAACGAACTTTGAATAAATTTATTGTGTTTTCTATAGGAAACATTATTATTTTCTCAGAAGTCACAAAACTTTTAGTTAAATAAGCATATTTTGGACAAAAACTAAATATCAGATGGAAAATATATAATCATATGTCAGCGCTTATATTTTCTAGAAGATGTTTTGGTATTAATGCAGAATGATCCGCGTTATTTTTTTAAATCGTATCTCCACGTTTAATTAAAGTTTTATATGTTTTTTTTTATTCAATTGTAAGGTTAAAGTACAGAATATGCACAAAACACTCTCCCCTCCCCATGTTAAGAATGGCTTTTTAAATAATAACGTTATTATTTCATCACGGATCACTCTCTGCATGAGTACCGATTTTTTAACCGGAGACTTTTTTAATCACGTCTGTTATGAAGTATGAAGGAATGGATGTTTTTTTTATTTATTTTTTTTTTATTGTATTGAAATAAAAAAATAAACATAATTAAATTTTTAAGATTATTTTTAAAAAGTTATCGAATGGAAATGTTTTTAAGTGTAAACATTAAAGGAAAAAAAAACTTACCTTTCATTCCACGATTTCAATACGAAAAAAAAATAGGATGAATTCGTTTTTTCTTTTGTGTTTTGTTTGTTAGGATTTCTTTTATAAATTTATACAACTTTTGTTGTGTGTTTCCAATTCATTAAGAAATAAAATATATGAAAATATAAACGAATTAAAATTCAAAGTGTAACGATTTAAACGTGAAATTATTTAAAGAGAAAATCAACTAAAAAGAAAAAACAAACAATTTAGGTCAACGTAATACGGTGTAAAAATTATTTCGTTCCTCGTGTAAAAATGTTCGTTCAATCTGAATAATTCAATTAATCCTCATTTAAAAAAAAAAAAAAAAAAAAAAAAAAAACTAACAAACTGGATATTTCACATAAACAACTCAAATAAGAGAAGAAAATGCTCCAAAGTACAAATTACGAATTTAGATCATGCGTTAGTTATGCGTGCAAATTCGTTTTAATATCATGTGTGTTAATGCTTAATAAATAAATATTAAGACAAATTAACCAAAGGCATGTTTTGTAAGATTAAACATTTTACATAAAATACATTCTTTTCAGTCAGTAATAGATCACAGTGTATATTTTCTGTCCTCGTTCAGTGTAGGAGAAATCGTTAATGACTGAAAAAAAAATGTTCCTATCCAGAGTGCCTCCTCTTTTGGGGGAGCTGGATTTTCTCCTCATTAAAAGCGACGTTATGTCTAACTTTTGCGGAGGCAATAAATAAGAACAACAGATATATTTTTGTTGTTGTTGTTGTTGTTGTTGTTGTTAATAGTTATATTATTAAAACCAACCTTGTGTCTAACTCTGCCCTTGTGGGGAGGCAAGTATATAGGAATAATATATAAATTCTTGTTATATTATTGAAAAACGCACAAGGACAAAATAAACACAAGCCAAGCTTAGCCGAACAACAAATACATAATTCATTAATGCAAATAAATAAATAAATAAATAAATAAAAACAAACAACAACAAAAAAAAAAACAGAAAAGTTATAGTTACCTGACGGACTCCTGTAATTTACCAGAACCGGATACAAGCAAATCAGTTCATTCATATTTATTATTCTTAAGTATTCTATTATGAATCGATTATTGAAAACAAATATACGAAAAAGTATTTTTATGCGCACTTAACATTCTTTTCGGTCCGCTAGGTGGCGTGGGGGTACGTAAATAATCCTTGTGTCAATAACAGATATACGGCAAATACAGTCTTAAGTATTAAGACAAATTTTCCTATCATGTTTGTTAAAGCCTAGTCAATAAATAAATAAATATCAATACAAATTAAACAAAGACAAGTTTTGTGAGATTAAACATTTCACATAAATTCAGTGTTTTTATTTACAATTACATTCTTTTTGTCCTCGGCGTGGGGAGCGAGCACGTAAAAATCCTTTGGTCAACAAGATCATAGTGTAGTATCTGTTCTGGTATTACACTTCAAATTTTCTGTTCTCGTCCATGGGAGAAGAAATCCTTCATGACTGAAAAAATTATAATTTTTGTTCCTATCCAGAGTGACCCTTTAGGGTGAGTGGGATTTTCTCTACGTTAAAACCGGTTTTGTGTCTAACTCTTGGGGAGGCAAGTAAATAAGAACAACATATATAATCTTTCTTGTCGTTGTTAATAGTTAATATTAATAGTTATATTTTGTTAATAGTTAATATTAATAGTTATATTTTGTTAATAGTTAATATTAATAGTTATATTTTGTTAATAATTAATATTAATAGTTATATTTTGTTAATAGTTATATTATTGACAAACATTAAACAAAAAAAAAAATGAGCCAAGCTTACCCGAACAGTTTAGGTTTGTTTTAGAGTTAAAAAAAAAAAAAAAAAGTGGTCAAAAAAACAAATGTATAACAAATACATCAAAGACAAAAAAAGTTACTCTTCTACCTAACTGGGAATTGTTTTGACTGTTTCATTAATTTTAAAAGATTTATTCGGCTCCATGATATATAGCGTCAAAGGTTACGTAAAAAGGAGAAAAATAGCCGCGATTTGAATCCGAAATATTCAAAGTTTGGAAAAATTGTTAAATATACACATAATCCTCATTGAAGCGATTTATTGAAATAAAACATTTTTTTTAAATCAAACAGATTTAAATTACACATTAGTCGTTTTTTGTACAACAGACAATTTCTTAAGTTTTTTTTTAAAGTAAAGGTTTTTATTTGAACATTTACAATAAACATATGTTTATAAAAATATATGTATATAAAAGTACAATTATTGAAATAAAAAACAAATAAAATTATTGAAATCAAAATAATAAATGAAATTAGTGAAATCAAAATAACAAAATTCCACACATCATTTAAAAAAAAAAATCCCAAAACATGATAAAATGAAGGAACTGATTAATATTGTCACCGCTTCCGGTAGCGTTCCGCAAAAAATTAAGAAGTACGTTAGCTGACTATAAGCAAACTAACAACAAAGGCAATCAGAAGCTGATGCTTGTAATATGGTGTTTTAATTAATTAATTAATTAATTAATTAATTAATTTAATTTAATTTTCTTGTGTAAGTCTATAAATGACCCACAAGTAGTCTTTTTTACTATAAAAATGTGAAAAAAAATCTTTATAATGTACGTACTTGTCACTGCATGAAAATGTCATATTCCAAAAATCACGTAAATCGATCAAATATTTTTATTTATTTAAGAAAATCAAATATTATCAAACGTTTTATCGAAGATTTGCTACACGCCATCTTGTTTGAGAGATAACAGCACTAACGACTCCTGGCGGAAATAAGGTGGAAGTATGGGTCAACAACGGCAGACCATAGACTATTTTTACTTTTTTATTTTTAATAAATTAACTTATTTAATAAATAAATAAATTAACTTCTTTTAATAAAGAGACTGTGGAAAACACTAGTTTTTTCATTTGTTCGTTTGAAAACAGACTTTAATTCAAAAAATGTTTCATTATGTTAATTTATTTTTTTTTTGTATTATAAAAAGGTGTTTTCGACATTTAAAAAAAAACTTAAACTAGTCGATGGTTCAATGCTCGCTTAATAAAGTCTATTAAAATAAAAACAACGTTTTAGACAACTCGTTATGTTAATTTCTCATTTTGTATTTGTTTTAATTCCAAAAATGTTTCTTTATGGTTATTTATTATTTTTCATTTGTATTATAAAAAAAAGTGTTTCCGGCATTTAGGAAAAAAAAAAACTAAAAATAGTCGATGGTTTGCCGGTGTTGACCCATAATTCTACTTCCGCCAGTGGTCGTTAGTGCCGTTATTTCTCAAACAAGATGGTGTTTGGCAAATCTTCGATAAAACGTCTGATAATATTTGATTTTCTTACATAAAAAACTACTTGATCGATTTACGTGATTTTTGGAATATGACATTTTCATGCAGTGACAAGTACTTATATTAAAAAAAAAAATTTCAGATTTTTATAGCAAAAAGATTACTTGTGGACCATTTATAGAGTTGCACCAAATCAAAATAACACTTCAAACATCATAAACAAAAAAACTATCCAATGAATAATAAAACAGAGGATCGGTTTTGCCTTATCACCGCCACCGGTAGCACTCTGCAGAAAGTTAGGAAGTACGTTAGCTGACTATAAACATCATAACCACGGACGATTCTATTTATAAACGATGCTGCTAAGAACTGACGAATCAAATAAATTCACGTTCTACTACCAACCAATCAGAAACCAGAATTGCTTCATAAATATTAAACCTTTTCTGGAGCAATTTCACATATTCTTTTTCGTCTCGACACGGTAAGAATATTTTTTTTCTGTGGAACTGTCTACCACAAACAAGTCACCTCCCAGGACTTGTGTGTAACAGCGAACCATCTGGAACTGTTCTGAAACTCAAAATGGCTTACGCCCATATATGAAATATTGTTGTCATATTTGGGCTGCTGCGTCTGCTACTAGTCACTCGCTCCTAGACAAGGTTCAAAAGAGAAACGCCAACTTAATAGGTCCTGAAATGTCATCTAAGCTTTAGCCTCTGTCCCATCGACGAAATGTTGTAGCCCTCTCCCTGTTCTATAAGTATTTTTATGTTTCGCAGAGTTTTGCGACGAAGATTGATTTTTATTTACCATTTTTTTCCTGTGTGCGTTTTTAAGACAATTCATATTTATTTGGTTTTAGTTTTTGGGAATAAAACTTTACATTTAACTTCCATCTTGATAATATTTTTTTTTAATATAGTTTCGGTAATGGTGTTATAAAATTGACAAAGTTCTTTCAGTTTTGTTTATTCTTGCAGTTCCCTGATATTTTCCATTTTTTTTATATCAGCATCAATTGTTATTACTTGTTCAATTGTAAAAATTCAATTGGGCTTTCTTATGAGATCAATTTTTTACACACATTTATTATATTGTATTTATGTTTATATTATATTGAATTTGTCACATTTTCGTTATGTTTATCATATATTTTTTATGCCTTGCTTGTTTTAATATTTGTTAGTATTTGAAAAAATGATTTTTACATGGATACTATCACATATTTTTTGTGTAAATGAATTTATTTGTCATATTTTAACTATCCTTTCCATTTGTAAGAATGAGAATTCCATTTAACTTGCAAATATAGTATTTACCATTCTTGACTACACATATTTTGATAAGTGAACTTTTTTCTTTTACATTTGTTTTTGGCATGATGTCCTTCTTGCAGAGTTTGAATCTAAAATATGAAATTGTTCATATCATTTTTTAGTGTTCATTAGATTTGTGCAAATTATATTTGTTTTCAGCAATATGGTGGTTACTTTATTTTTATCGAATCTGTTGCAAAATATTTTAATATTTGCGATAAAATCAAAAGGTGATGGTAGGTTTAGCTTTATATCTTAAATACATTATTTTTTTGTTTTTCCAAACTCTTTAGTAGTTGAAATTAATCTTCTTTCACTTAACGTTTGTTTTTAGCCTCAAATACATTTAATCTAATAATAATGCAACTGTTCATATCAATGTTTATTACTTTTTTTCCATTAAAATTTGTGTTATTTACAAATTTTCTATTGGAAATATACTACAAGTAAGAATATACAAAAAAAGTATCCACATAATGATGACGGAAAAAGAAACAAACCAGAAAATGAAGGATTTACGTTTATGAGATATATTTGCCATGAAGTTTTTGAAATTCTTTTTCATGATTCCAATTTATTTTCAGGTTTTATGGCTCCGGTTTCTATGTATGTAGTTGTAGGAATCGGATAATCATGATAGAATATGAATGACTTATTTCCGACACTAACAGAATAATAAAGATCGTTTTAAGATTCTATTAATGTCATGCATCCATTTTAAGTTTTATGGCTCCGGTTTCTATGTACGTAGCTGTAGGAATCGGATAATCATGATAGAATATGAATGACTTATTTTTAGGATTTCGTTATCCCAGCATCATAAAGGACTTCTACTGACGTTGCTTCTTTATCTTTCTTGTCCCACATCCCTTTGCCAGTTTTTATGGCTCCGTATGCTTGATACGTAGCTGAATGAATTATGTCTGTTTTCTAGATACGGAATTGAATCGTCCAGTGGAGATAGTTGCATGCTCCATTGTGTCGGGTCATCTAATATTCATCCCTAGCAGAACTTTACAATTAGATATCAGGTGGTTCACACTCTCTACTTGTTGTTATTACTTACACAACTCATTTTCTTTAATTGTCACAAATATTTGGCCGGTTTCATGATGATATATTTCTACTGTCTCTTGTTTCAAGGTTTGTGATTACTGTGCATCATGCGTTATTCTCCGGTTGTATAGTTCTGCAGTGTCATTTTCATGTTTTACTAAACATGATTTTTTCAGAACAATATTGTGAGTTCTCATAGAATTTTTTGAATAATTTATTAAGCCCAGCATCAATAAGGACACTAACTTCTTTGTATTTCTTGTCCCACATCCCTATGCCACGTTTAATGGCTCCGTTTTTACAATAATTTCAATTTTTAATTTAATAATTTAATTTAATAAATTTATATTGAATACTTATTTATTAAATTATTTTACAATATTATTTTATACTATTAAATATAAAATACTTATTTATTAAATTATTTTACAATATTATTTTTATACTATTAAATATAAAATACTTATTTATTAAATTATTTTACAATATTATTTTATACTATTAAATATAAAATACTTATTTATTAAATTATTTTACAATATTATTTTTATACTATTAAATATTAAATACTTTTTTATTAGATTATTTTAAAATAATATTTTTATACTATGAAATACTAGTACATTTGTTTCCTTAAAGGGCAAGAGGGCCTATTTTGTCTAAATTAAAGTTTTATTAATTTGTGATGGCCGATAAATACGTAACTGTATGAATTGAATAGTCATGGTGGATTTAATATAACATTTCCGTTCTTTCTGGTGTTTTGTTCCCAAGATTTGTTGCTACATTCGATACTCAGTTTTTTGCAGATTTTGAGATATTTAACGCTTCATAGTCTCATGTCGTATAATAGTTCTCCCCCAACAGAAACTTACAGTTAGATATTACTTAGACAAACATTTTCTTAAATTAGTCATCAAGCCTTGATCTTGGGCAGCAATTGTAATTCTCCCCTTGCTCGTAGTAGAGCGATCCTCTTTTTAGCAAGTCTATGGAGCTTATATAGTCTTGGGTGAATTAATCCACAAAATACTAGGTACGCTGTTTGGTAATCCATTATTTCAGTTTTTGTGTAATTCTAGCGACTCTTTTGATCTATTTTTCGAGCAGATTTGTTTTCTAATTCTTCTCATTTGTAAAACAGTCTTGTGAAAAATGTTCGGTGAGTTTCGTGATGATATGTTTCTACTGTCTCTTGTTTCATGGTGTTTGAGAACTGTTTTAAGATTTGCGTTTTGAGATCTCATCAGATATTATCCTGTTGTATAGTTATGCAGTGTAATATTCATGTGTTACTAAACTTGATTTGTTTTTTTTTTCAGAAATATCGGGGGAACAGGATTACTTGCATATTATACAAAAATATTGTTTTCACTATTCCTTTGTGTGAGTCCTCATATGTCTCACTAACTTTGATTTTTCAGTGCAAGAATATCCACACACCTCACAAACATGTGGCTTTTCTTTTTTATTATTTAACTTAGTGTGAGTTTTCATATGCCTCATTAAATTTGATTTTTTAGAAAAAGAATATTCACACACTTCACAAGTATGTGGCTTTTCCCCAGTGTGAGTTCTAACATGCATCACTAACATTGATTTTTCAGGAAAAGAAAATCCACACACTTCACAAGAATGTGGCTTTTCCCCAGTGTGAGTTTTCATATGTCTCAGTAGACTTGATTTATCAGAACAAGAATATTTACATAGTTCACAAGCATGTGGTTTCTCTCCGGTGTGAGTTCTCATATGTTTCACTAAATATGATTTTTCAGTACAAGAATAGTTACATAGTTCACAAAAATGTGGCTTTTCCCCAGTGTGAGTTCTCATATGTGTCACTAAATTTGATTTTCTAGCAAATGAATATTCACACACTTTACAGGAATGTGGCCTTTCACCAGTGTGAGTTTTCATATGTCTCACTAAATTTGATTTTTCAGAACAAGAATAATTACATAGTTCACAAGAATGTGGCTTTTCCTTAGTGTGAGTTCTCATATGTGTAATTAAATGTGATTTTTGGGAACAGGAATATCCGCATATTATACAAGAATATGGCTTTTCCCCAGTGTGAGTCCTCATATGCTTCACCAAACTTGATTTTTCAGAACAGGAATATGCACACAGTTCACAAGAATGTGACTTTTGTCGACTTTGTACCTGCATATTTTTTCTCTACAAAGATTCTGACGTAAACTTTACTTAATTCCTAGAGAAGCATATCAATCGAATTCTTAATCATATGGAATTTTATCTTCGTTTTACTTAGAGAAACTACATAATACAGGAGTGTTGAGTATTTAAAATATTGAACACCTATTTCCCTAACATAAAAATATGATCTTCCAGACGTGTGTCATAACTATTGTACAAATATTTGACAAAATTATCCAGTACGATAAATCTTCCTACAGATATCTAAATAAATTTATCTGACTGTTGACTTAAAAATAAGGCAAATATTGTCTGTAGAATAATGTTTAATAAAAATAATGGGCCATTCAACCTCAGTAAATGTGTTCAATCAGGAAGATCTGTAAAGAAAAATAAATGAAATTCAATGTTTAGTATCGTCTTTAACAGTACTGTATGTGGATGACCATATATATATATATATATATATATATATATATATATATATATATATATATATGTGTGTGTATATATATTATATATATATATATATTAGTTTCAATTTAAAATTATTTATGCATTTTATTTTCTGTCAAATTTAAAATGAAAATGCCCCCCGTCATTAATAATAATTTTACTATTTAGAAAGCCAATCTTAACATAAGGAAGGTAGTCTTTGAAAACTAATTTGTACTTTCACTAAACAATTTAATAAACAAAGGGAATGTGGATAACTATATATATATATATATATATATATATATATATACATATATATATATATATATATATATATATTTTACTTTCAATTTTAAATTACTTATGCATTTTATTTTCTGTCCAATTTCAAATGAAAATGCCTCCCCTCATTAATAATAATTGTACTATTTAGAAAGCCAGTCTCAACATAAGAAAGGTAGTCTTCTAAAACTAATATGTGCTTTCACTAAACAATTTAATAAAAAAGGATATTTTATAGTTTAGACAAAAAAAAAACAGTAGAAAAAATAAAACCAATATATTACAAATATATATTACAAATAAATGTTACAAATGGCGAAAAGCTCTTTATAACTGAATGTGTTTTATAATTATTTTTGAAGCGTTTATTTACTTTAAAAAAGTTAATTATTTTGCAAAAAATAGTGATGAAATTACGTCAGAACAAAAACAAAATTAGAATTTATTTCGGTGATAAACTACGCTTATTGAAATTATAAAGATTTACAAATATTTTTCGGCCCTCTTGCACTTTAAGGAAACAAATGTACGAGGAAGAAAAATGGGCATAAGTCGTATAACACCGGTTGAAAGAATGGCATTTGATTGGATAGCGAAATAGTGACGTCATTTTATAAAGAAAATGTAATATTGAAATTTACAATGTTAGAAAACAACTTTTGTACGTCACGGGAAATATGGACTCTGTGTATAGTTTTTTGTTTAACGGATGCTACCTGAAAGTGCATGCACAAAAGGTTTTCATTGGTTTATAAAGAAATAAATAAATAAATAAATACAAGCCTGATCAGTAAAACAAAAAGTTCTATGAGATATATATGAAGAAAGTGGAAAAACGTTTTGCGCATTTCAGGGAGCAGCCATTAGAAGAAAACTGTTTACACAGGGTTCATGTGTCCCGTAAAGTACTTTTTTTTAACATCCAAATAAACAATAATTTCAACTGTTAAATTCTATCAATATTTTATAGGAATGACGGGAGATCTTATTAACTTCTTTAATTAAAATAAAATAGGGTGCTAGTGCAGAGAGTGATCCGCGTATTTCCAAGTTTTAATTAAAGTTTTATGATATATTTTTTATTCAATTGTAAGGTTGAAGTATAGAATAGGTACAAAAAAACCCTCCCCCCCATGTTGAGAATGGCTTTTTAAATAATAACGTTATTATTTACGTCCGGGTAACTCTCTGCACTAGAACCTAAAATAGTTAACTATAAATAGGCGATCAAATTGCGTTACTTAAATATAACTAACTTTTTAAAATTCTTTTACAGCATTATTTTTATGCTAATAATTATTAAATACTTAGCAATTAAATTCATTTACAATAATTTCAATTGTTAAATTCTATCAATATTTTATCGTAATAACTGGAGAGCTACTTAACTTTTTTAATTTAAAATAAAAGTAAAATAGTTCACCGTGAACAGGTGATCGAATTGTGTTACTTAAACTCTTTAAAAATTATTTTACATTAATTATTTTTATACTATTATTAAATACTTATCAAATTCTTTAACAATAATTTCAATGTTGAATTTGCATCTTAACTTAAACATTTTTTAAAATTATTTTACAATATTATTTTATACTATTAAATATTAAATACTTATTTATTAAATTCTTTAACAATAATTTCAATTTTTAATTTCTACCTTAACTTAAACATTTTTTAATTATTTTACAATATTATTTTTATACTATTAAATATTAAATACTTATTTATCAAATTCTTTTACAATAATTTCAATTTTTAATTTCTATCTTAACTTAAACATTTTTTAATTATTTTACAATATTATTTTTATACTATTAAATATTAAATACTTATTTATTAAATTCTTTTACAATAATTTCAATTTTTAAATTCCATCAATATTTTATAGTAATGACGTCAATATTTCACTATCCAAGCAAATGGCATTTTTTCAACCGGTATAATACGAATTATACCCCATTTTCGTCCTAGTACATTTGTTTCCTTAAGTGCAAGAGGGCCTTTTTTGTCTAGATTGAATTTTTATTAATTTTGTGATGGCCGATAAATGGGTATTTATTTGAAATAAAGTTTATAAAAAAGAAAGTGATTATCCATTCTAAATTTTAAAATATTGGATTAAACATTAAAAATGAAAAATAAATTTTTAGCAACATAATAGATAAGTGTATAGGAAAAAAAAGACTTTTTTTAAATGTCAAAACAATTAAATATCAAAAAGCAGTTTTTGTGCTTAATTGTGTAACAATTAAACCAACTTCGAATTAAATTATTGTGTATATGGTAATTATTATTATTATTTTCTCATATGTTATAAGTTTTACTTAAATAAACGCATTTCGTACAAAATTAAAAATGTTATTTGTCAGATTGAAATATATATTTTTAAGAGTTTTTACTTTGTTTATTCACGTCGCGTAAGGCGAAATTGATTTTTTTTATTGCAATAAAAATAAACGGTTTTAATGTTTCAGTTTATTTGAAAAGTTATTGGATGTGATTTTTTTTTTTTCGTGTATAAAGAAAGAAAAATATAATAACTTACCTTTCATTTCTGAAATACAAGACGTAAAACAAAACAAAAAAAAAACAAAAAAAACCGGGATGGATTCATTTTCTTTTGTGTTCAAAACAGAAAATTTCTTTTGTTTGTTTTGTTTTGTAAATTGATACAACTTTTGTTTTTTGTGTCCAATTCATTAAGAAACTAAATATATGAAAATATAAAAGAATCAAAATTAAAAGATGAAAAACACGATTCAAACATGAAATTATTTAAAGAAAAAAAAACAACTGCTAGGAACAATGAATTTTAGGTCATTGCAAAACGGTGCAATTATTATTTTGTTCCTCGTGTAAAAATATCCGTTCATTAGTTAAAACTATTGAATTGTTTTCCTATCAAGTTTAGATTACATTGTTGGGAATTCTGGGTTTGTATTACTGTACACATAGATTCAAAAAGTTGTCAAAAAACAAATATATAACAATTAAAGTTATCAAAGGCAAGATACGTTACTTTTCTACCAAACTGGATACGTTTTTCGTGTTTTTATTCAATGTAACATGTTTATTCAGCTCGAAAAGCATACAGTGTTTACCGATGTATTGGAAAATTGAAAATGGCACCCGACACTCTCTTTAACATGGTAAGTTTGGGAAAAGGTGTAATAAATTATAAACTAAACAAAATACTATTAAAAAACACCGAATATATATCAACTTATGTCACGGTAACATATAATGAGCGAATTTCTAACAGTATTTTGTCTAGTTTATTATTTAGAACATCTTTTTTTTTACATAAACGTCACCACTTATCAAGGCCTATAAGCCACTCAATGATAAGGGTTAAAGAGTGTAGAGTAGTCAAAAGGACGATATAGTAATCGATAGTAATGGAAGTTCGATAAATTTGGTAACTTAAGTGGAACGGCTCATCAGAAATTTGTTCACGTTGGACTTGAAGACAACCATATTATAGAAATCTGGAAAGCAGGAAAACGGAAGACAATTCCACAGGCGTGCAGTTCTAAGAAAGAAGCTTTGTTCATGGAATCTATGTTTAGGTTAAGGTACAGATAAAGAGTGGGGAAAATTATGGATAATGTTTTAAGCTAGTCTAGTGTTTCTTGTGAAAGTTTGGCGAGGGAAGACCATAGATTGAAGCTCAGTTGAACACTTTCCATGAAAATAACGATAAAGCAGAGACAAACTCTCAACATCTCTTCTGTGAGGACAGAGGTTGCAGCGAAGAGAAAAGGACATCTCCCACCAGGCCACGAAGTCTATTTTGAACCCTATCAAGGCAGGACAAGTCTTTTCTAGCAGCTCCTGCCCATATGTGGCAACAGTACTCCATCCTTGGGACGTATCTGGCTCTTATATAGATAGAGAATTGCATCAGCAGCGAGATATCTACTGGATCGATAGAAGGATCCCACCATTTTTCCAGCGGCCTTGGCAACAGATTTGATGTACGTATTCCATTTCAGATCAGGAGTAAAGGTCAAGCCCATAAGCCTGTCAAAACTTAAGGCGTCCCCAATACAATAGCCATTCATTTTAATTGATGCCAAATGGAGGTCAGAACGTTGATGATGTAAAGATAGAAGCTTGGTTTTAGATGCATTAAAAGTAACTAGCCACTCCTTTCCCCATTGTACAACGTGATCAAGATTAGAGGAGAGAGAATCGGAGAGAACTTGGTCGTATACTGTCTTAGATGTGCTACCATAGATGGTAGTGTCATCAGTAAAAATGTCTACGAATGATGTAAGGATGTGATTTGGAAGATCATTAATGTAGATCAGGAAAAGAGTTGGGCCCAGGATCGACCCCTGAGGGACTCCAGCATTTATACTGTGAGCTTCTGATTTTCGCCCATCAACTACTACTCTTATGAACCTATCAGAGAGAAATGATTCAATAATTGAGAAGACATTTCCAGCAATACTATAGCTGGAGATCTTGTCAAGTAAACCTTTATGCCATACCCTATCAAAGGCCTTTGATATGTCAAGAGCAATTGCCCTAGAAAGTTTGCCTCTGTCGAGAGATTCGCTAATCCTATGAGATATAACTGAAAGCACATCTGCTGTAGATCTAGCAGAACGGAAACCATATTGTGTGTCACCAAGAAGGTTATTTTTGCTGAGATGGTTTATTACTTCTCTATTTAACACAGATTCCAGCAACTTACTCATGACGCACAGGAGACTTTTTGGCCTGTACTGAGAGGGGGATGAACGATCACCTGAATTCTTAAATACAGGGCATATTGATGAAATTTTCCAGGGTGGTGGGAAGCAATTCTCCTTAAGACAACGTTTAAACAGTTTTGTAAGTATGGGTGCTAGTTCTGGTTGAAGTTTTTTGAGTACTATAATTGGAATATCGTCAGGGCCGGTTGCTTTACTGGAATCAAGGTTTTTGATTAGCTTGGCAACATCACATACAGATATTTGTATAGCACATAGCATGTTTTCTGATACAGGAGGAAATATTGGGGGTTGGCGGCCTTGGTCGCAAAGGGTAGAATTGGCTGCAAAGTTCTTGGCAAAGAGTTTGATTTTGTCTGATGCTGACGAGATTAACTCAGGTCCATTGATGATAGTTGGAATGGAGCACACACTTCTGTTCAAGATTCTGTTTGCAAGTTGCCAAAACTGGTGGGAACCAAGCCGCTGCTCAGCTACTTTGGACTTGACCGACTGAGCAAATTACTCTCTTGCGTTCTTTATTACTTTCTTACAATGGTTGCTGGCAGTCCTGAAAGCGGCTTTAGTTTCTATACATCTATTACGTTGGAAGCAGTGGAAAAAGTTATTTCTGTGCGCAATAGCAGCAGCACATTCTGGAGAAAACCATGGCTGGCTGTTAGGTTTTTGCTGGAACTTTTTCGAGGGTATGAAATGGTCTATACCTACAATTAACCATTCTGTCAGGTCTGATAGTATAGACGACACATCCTTTTTAAACATGGAACGCAGAGGAAGATTCGATATAAATGTACGGAAACTATCCCAATCAGCCACAGTGTATCAATATACTGTACGATAGAGAGGTACGTCTGAGGACTTATTACATTTCATTTTTATCTTAATTGATACAACTGAGTGGTCGGAAGATCCAAGAGGACACAGAACGGAAACTGAATATAGTTCAAGGCAAGTTGTGAGAAAAAGGTCTAGGAGACTTGCATACTGGCCGTCATTGTCGGGCACACGGGTGGGTTCGTGAACAATCTGAGTGAGGTCATAAGCAATGGAGAAATCATGACAGAATCTCCCCTCATCATCGGTCTTGTTTGAGTGGGTCAACCATTCCACATTGTGAACATTGAAGTCTCCACGTACGTAAATGTTAGCTGAAGGATATGCTGATAGAACTTGGTCAATTTTCTCAGATATGCTTTTAAAGATAGTAACTCCGCTGTTATGGGGTCGATAGAGAGTAAATATAAATGCCGTAGTGTGAGCTAGTGCTAATCGGAAGCACATATAGGGTAAGTTAGGATCTTCTCTGGAGATGTCCCCACCACATGGAAAGCCATCTTTTATATAGGCACATATTTCATGCCCATGGCGATCTTGGGGGACAGATTTGGAAGTAAGGTTAGAGTATCTTTTAATTACGAACTCATTTAGGGAAATAGTCTGTCCAGTTCCAGTTTCACTTTAAAAGAAAAGGTCTAGTTTAGTCTCCTGTAATTGGGTTTCAACCTCTGGAAGGTTAGAACGTAGACCCCTGATGTTGGAGAAGGAAACATGGTAGTGGGGGTCTACGTTAGAAGTTTCAGATCCGGGTTTAATCGTGTATTTTTTCTTGAAACTTGTCATGATGGAATTTTGGAGTTTGTGGACTAGGTCGTCAGATTTGCTTAGAGCAGGACAGAGAGGGGAAACAAAGAGAGAAAAGTAACGAAGAATTTTTTTTGTAGCACATGATAAGATAAAGCCGTAACAATTACCCACAAGTATGGCATCGAGAGGCCCCACCAGAGACTACTGCATGGTTCTGAATCCATTCACCAAATGGAAATACAGCAGCCCCAGTACTTTGCACCTGCTGATAGGGCAGCCTCCTTAGTGGTTAATCCAAGGTTCGGGTCCCTGACTATCAGGCGGATAACGTCAGCCCAGATAAAACTTTTACCTCCAGCACCCTTACTAGTGACATGGCTACAAGGATAGACATAGAACAGAAAATTTTCGCCATCTTTGCCGACTGTTCACGCAAAATACTGCCAACCTATAATACAGCTTTTTTCTTCTCCCTTTTATCAGAAAAATCATTCCTTTAAAAAAATGAGGACTATTAAGTATTGTACTTAATAAAAGTCCAACTGGCGTGTTTTTTAAAGGGAACGTATGGTGATATTCACCTCTCACGAGTTAAAAATGAATACAATTTCCTAATCTGTTCATACAATCAACATGGTAGATATAATAAACATTTATGGACGAGAAAACGCTATCATTAAATAAAACAATCAGGAGATAAAAATATAAATTAAGTACTGAAATAGAATGTAGTTATTAATATTAGACATTAAACACAAAAATTAAATACACTTATCTCGAACACGCATTCATCTTCAAAGTGCAAACTGATTTTAAAAGACTTAGTTTTAATATCAGCGTCCCAAAAGACTTTTTTTAAAATTAACCGTTAAAACAAAACGTGATCACTTTCTGAATTTTTGCGAGTGGCGTTTAAGAAATTGCGATATAAGAGAACAGCGAGGGGGGACTTCTGAAATTCAACTAGTGCCGTTATAAGTAAATCAACATAAAAAACAAAAAAGAAAAACAAAGAAAAAAACAGAAATTGAGGGGGGTCTGAAAGAAATATAAAATGGTTCAGTATGCTTTCCTTAAGATCAACATGGTAGATATAATAAACATTTATGACGGGAAAACAATCAGGAGATAAAAATATAAATTAAGTACTGAAATAGAATGTAGTTATTAATATTAGAAATTAAAAAAAATAAAAATTATCTCGAACACGCATTCGTATTCAGAGAGCAAACTAATTTGAAAAGACTTAATTTTAATATCAGCGTCCCAAAAGACATTTTTTTACATTAACCGTTAAAACAAAACGTGATCACATTAAACATAAATATATTTGCAGATTTTCAAGTAGAGATGTTAAACCACTACATCGTGTCGTATTGTATAATAGTCGTCCCCAACAGGGGTTTACAACTGGATCACATATGAGAACTCACACTGGTGAAAAACCCCATTCTTGTGAAGTATGTGGATATTCTTGTTCTCAAAAATCAAATTTGGTGAGACACATGAGAACTCACTCAGCGATAACAACAAATGCAGGTTCTGCCACATAGAAGTAGAGTGTGAGCCACCTTACATCCAGTTGTAAACTTCTGTTGGGGACGACT
>NW_027633973.1:0-55018 GCF_053919585.1 Euprymna scolopes
CTCATACTCACCTACCAAAACATTTTTTTTATTTATTATTATTATTATTATTATTATTAACCCCCCCCCCTCTCGAGTTTTGATTTACCTCAAAACACCTGGGCATCGCCGGGTACCCCCCCCCCGCTAGTATATATATATATATATATATATATATATATATGAAAGATCAATTTGATGTTAATTTTTTGTTTATTTTACTTTTTCTTTTCCTTTTTACTGTCTAAATCGCGTTAATTTATTTTTAAATATGTGACTGACCTCATGATGAAGAAATACAATGAACGTTTTTTCCAATTTTCATTAGACTATAGTTTTGTATGAACAATATCGCCTGAAGAAGTCTTTACTTAATTGTAACTGGCTGACGGAAACATGCTCATGAATGTGTAGTGACATATAAATGCTTATGTAATACAAATATAAAGGTGTGTGTATGTATATATATATATATATATATATATATATGCATATAAGACGAGGTACAAAATTGGAGCAAATTTTAATAAATTTATTATTAATTGTAATTGGCTGACGGAAACATGCTCATGAATGTGTAGTGACATATAAATGCTTATGTAATACAAATATAAAGGTGTGTGTATGTATATATATATATATATATATATATATATGCATATAAGACGAGGTACAAAATTGGAGCAAATTTTAATAAATTTATTATTAATTGTAATTGGCTGACGGAAACATGCTCATGAATGTGTAGTGACATATAAATGCTTATGTAATACAAATATAAAGGTGTGTGTATGTATATATATATATATATGCATATAAGACGAGGTACAAAATTGGAGCAAATTTTAATAAATTTATTATTAATTGTAATTGGCTGACGGAAACATGCTCATGAATGTGTAGTGACATATAAATGCTTATGTAATACAAATATAAAGGTGTGTGTGTGTATATATATATATATATATATATATATATATATATATATATCTGCATATAAGACGAGGTACAAAATTGGAGCAAATTTTAATAAATTTATTATTAATTGTAATTGGCTGACGGAAACATGCTCATGAATGTGTAGTGACATATAAATGCTTATGTAAAACAAATATAAAGGTGTGTGTGTGTATATATATATATATATATATATATATATATATATATATATATCTGCATATAAGACGAGGTACAAAATTGGAGCAAATTTTAATAAATTTATTATATATCGGTCATATAAGACAACTGCTAAATCCTGAGACCATTTTTGTTTAGCCTAGGCTAGAGATTGCAAAACCCAATATTTTATGAAATATTGCTTTTTAAAGATAATTTTTTAACTTTAAGGGTCGTCTTATATGCCGAAATATACGGTGTGTGTGTGTGTGTATGTATGTATATATATATATATATATATATATGTATATACATATATATATATATAAAAGGATTCTTTAAATAGATGTTTCAATGTATTAAAAAGCAATTCGGCATGTAGGTGGAGCTTACATACAAGAGAAAAATATATACTGATGCATATAGATTTATTTATCAGTTTGAAACAAGGGAATACAAAAGAGTGTGTAGGGGACTTAGAAGCTCTTTATGTCGGGCATCTCAAAGCTTAATGCTCCTCATCAGAAGAGGAAGGAATGTGCTTGGTAACAAGATTTGGATGTGACGTCTAGCAATAAGCATGTTTGGGAGTCTTGTATAGGGGCTATACATTGGAGGGAAGACAGAGGGTTATCCGGGGGATTATTCAATAATTATTTCAAATATGCTAGTTGGATTTTAACAGGATTGGGCAGTAGCGGTATGAAGTACGCTTTTCAGGGTAGGTAATATGATATTGGAGTTAATTAAGGTCCAGTGTGATTTAATTATGTCAAGCTATACAATTAAAATAAAGAATAAAAGATAAAGAAAAAATGAATAATAAAAAATAAAAAAATTTAATTTCAAAAATATAAAAAGTGAGAAAAGTAAAAAAACAAAAAGTGAAACAGAAAAAAAAATTTGCAGACTAGAGGTGAAATGGTTTGGTTAATCTAAAACTTTCTGTAAACAAAGTATAAATGATACGCTCTTATTTGTGGATTTTTTTTATAATTGAGCACTCTGCTGGATTTCTTTTTCCAAAAAAAACTAATTTTATATATATTTATTTATTGAAACAGATATTTACATTGGTTACACAACAACTACACTATCCCATCACCTCATCATGCATTTTGAAGAATTTAAAAAATACTCAAGCCATCCAGATAAAACCCCAAAAATCTAGAATTAGCAATATTGCCTATCAAAACCAGTAACAATATTTTAAAATGCTTGTGGCAATATCGTCCTTCTTCCATTTGTCCAACAATTCTCAACCCCAAATTTTACTAATTCCTCAAAAAAAAAAAACACTTTGAAACCCTACTGTCTGAGCATACTGACCATGTGCAGCTACTAAATTCCTATCTTTTCCAGTTTTCTCAGCCCACTGCTCATTTGCTTTTTTTGTTTTTTTTTTTTGTTTTTTTTCTACCCCCAAACAAGGCACATTGCCACTTTGTTGTAGGGGGCTACTATCAGAGACATAGGCATCAGGGGTACTGTGTAGGAAGTTGGGCAGCAAAGTGTCTGTTCACGTTGCACTTCAACTTCTGCATATCAGTACAGTTGGGGAAGCAGGAACGCGGCAGGGAATTCCAAAGTCTAGTTGTCCTGGGGAAGAAACTACTGGAGTAGAAGGCTCTCTTACATCTAGGGATCTCTAATGTGAAGGGGTGGGATTTAGCTGCTTGTTGGGTTTGTCGGGGGGGTATTTACGTCGAGGGGGCACAAGTGCTTGCAGTTCGTCAGAGCATTCACCATTAAAGTACTTGTAGAAAAGGCAGAGGGATGCAACATTTTGTCGATGGGACAGGGGCTGAAGTTTAGATGGCAGTTCAGGACCTATCAGGTTGGCAACTCTCTTTTGAACCCTGTCTAGGAGCGAGAGACTTGCGGCAGATGCACCAGCCCAAATATGACAACAATACTCCATACATGGGCGAATGGTGGCCTTATAGAGGTATAGGATACTTTCGGGCGTTAGTATCTTTCTAGTACAATAGAGAGAACCTACCTTCCTCGCAGCAGTCCTGGCGATACTCTCAATGTAATTGTTCCAACTCATGTTTCCTGAAGGCCGAGAAGTTTAAAGGATGTACTTTCAGATAAAGAGTCATTGGCCATTGCTATTGGTAGTAGAGAAGGTTTCTTGTAAATATTGAAGGAAACGAGTTTAGTCTTGACAGCATTGAATGTGACCAATTATGTCCCCATTCCACTACAGATTGGAGGTCATCATCTAGTGTTTCTGCCATTTCTTTAGATATGTGTTTATTTGTTTTCCTATCGTGTCTGTTATAGTGTGGTGTCGTTAGCGTATATACCCATCTCACAGGCAATTTTGTCAGGGAGGTCATTTATGAATATTAGGAAGAACAGAGGTCCTAGGATAGACCCCTGAGGCACTTCCGCATTTATATCATATTGTTTAAATGTACGACCGTCGAGGACAACCTGGATTTTTCTCTTATCTAAGAAGGATTTAATTATGTCATGTATTCTTCCAGTGATACCATATGATCTGATTTTACTGAGAAGACCTTCATGCCATATCCTGTCAAAAGCCTTAGATATATCTAGAGCTACCGCACTACCCTCCCCCGCTTTGAAGATGACTCAACACCAGATCAAAAACGTTCATGACACCTGTGGAACTTGCATTATTTCCCCCGCCCCACAAAAACTGTAAGGAAAATCAAAATGATAAAATATGTATAATTAAACAGAAGCTGTATGTTACTTTTATTAACGTTTGCTTCAATGAAAAAATGCTGCATAAATACAAATACACACGCACGCACACATATATATAAATGAAGAAAATTAACTGATAACGGAAAGTCTTGTGATATCCATGTTCCGGGGCAATACCAGGTATCGCTGTTATTTTTATAAATCAACGTTCAAATACAGATTGTATCTAAAAACAGATTAAACTTGTCATTAAATTTTATTCGTCTTATTGAGAAATGTGTTAAAAGTATCTGGCAAGGATGGAGCACTTGCATAAGAACAATCCAATGTTTTCGTCAGAAAAAATAAAATCGTTTTCAGACTCGTAATCGAAGAATCCATCCACAAAGGTTGAGATTTGAACTTAGAAATGCCGTTTTAAATATCACATACTAATGATTTGACGGGAGCAAGTATCCCTCCCTCGTTATCCTCTCTACCCCCTCCCTCCCTCTCTACACTCTTTATCCTCTCTACCCACTTCCTCCCTCTTTATCCTCTCTATACCATCCCTCTATCTTTATCCCCTTCTCATTATCCTCACCTCTCATTATTCTCCTCTTTTACTCCCATTTTCACGCTTTCTCATCCCTCTCTCTCTCTCTCTCTTGCTCCCCCCCCCCGCTTTCTCATCCCTCTCTCTCTCTCTCTCTCTTGCCCCCCCCCCGCTTTCTCATCCCTCTCTCTCTCTCTCTCTTGCCCCCCCCCCCGCTTTCTCATCCCTCTCTCTCTCTCTCTCTTGCCCCCCCACTTTCTCATCCCTCTCTCTCTCTCTCTCTCTCTCTCTTGCTCCCCCCCGCTTTCTCATCCCTCTCTCTCTTGCTCTCTCTCTTGCTCCCCTCCTTCCCCCGCTTTCTCATCCCTCTCTCTCTTGCTCCCCTCCCCCCGCTCTCTCATCCCTCTCTCGCCCCCCCTTCTCTCTCATCCCTTTGTTATCCCTGCTCTCTCCTTCCTAATCTTATTCTTCCTCCAAAGGTTAAACAAAAAAAATCTAATAATTATTTAACAAAACTCGCGAAACGTCCTTGTGCCAATATACAATGCAAAACTTTTTTACTTAAATCAACTTGTTCAACTTGTGTGTATTGTTTCAAACATGGTTTTGTGGTGAAAAGGTCACGGTCAAAGCTGACAAAATGCGTAGTCATTGACTAATTGGCCTCACGATGAATGCAAGCAACAAGACGTTGCAGCAGGTCAGCCACTTACCATATTGCTTTCTTTATTCTTTTTTCTTAATCCTACAGTTTCTTTTTGTTTGTTTTTTTTTTTTTAAAGCATTTTTCTCCGCACATGGCCAAATCTCATCTGTTAAGTGTTCTACAAATCTTGCATCTCTCCGAGCTTTGTTTAGCTGACTGATCTGAAAGCCAAGGAACACATGTATCACCTTTTCCTTTTTTGGTACTAGTGCACTTATTGATCCGTGCTGAAATAATAACGTTATTATTTTAAAAGCCATTAACATGGGGAGGGGAGGGTGTTTTGTACCTAATCTATACTTTAACCTTACAGTTGAATAAAAAAAAAAAAACTTTAATTAAACTTGGAAATATGATTTAAAAAATAGCACGAATCAGTAAGTGCACTAGCACCCCCCTTTTTTTTTTATTGCTTTTTCTGCTTACTCCCACCATTCTTTCTAGACATATTGTAGAATTTATATTATCCTTTATTAAACATCTTAGCGATGTGTTGGTCCATTTTGCAACTCCAGTGATATATGCATTAAACAATATATGCTGCTTTACCTATGTTTGGCTGAAGGTCAATCGTGTAAGATTTTTTTTTTTAAATGGGTATCACTACTTATCAAGGTCCAGAGGCCACTCAAGGATAAGGGTTATTGAGTGTAGTCAATGGGATAATATTGTAGTAATCGTTGGTAGTGGAAATTTGGTAAATTGGATTACTTAAGGTGGCAGTTCATCAAGAATTTGTTTACATTGGACTTGAAGGCAACCAAATTGTAGTCAGCTGGAAAACGGGCAAATGGAAGAGTTCCACAGGCGTGCAGTTCTAAGAAAGAATCTTTGTTCATGGAATCTAGGTTTAGGCACAGATAAAGAGTGGGAGAAAGTGTTGATAGTGGTATCAGTTAGACGGGTGTATTTCACGAAAGTTTGGCGACGGGGGACCATCAGCCGAGCACTTGCTATGAAAATAACGATAAAGCAGAAACAGGCTTGCAATGTCTCTTCTGTGGGAAAGTGGTTGCAGGGAAGAGAAAGGGACATCCTCCACCAGGCTATGAAGTCTATTTTGAATTCTGTCAAGGGATAAGATCTTCCTAGCAGCTCCTACCCAGATGTGGCAACAGTACTCCATCCTTGGACATACCTGACTTTTATTTAGAGAATTGCATCATCAGTGAGATATTTAATTGAGCGGTAGAAGGATCCCACCATTTTTCCAGCAACCTTGGCAACAGATTTGATGCATATGTTCCATTTCAGATCAGGCGTAAAGGTCAAGTGCAGAAGATTACCAATGCTAAGGAATAATTTTCTTTTCTTTTTTTAAAGAGTAATGTTTTCTGAGTGTATTGTCTATTATATAAAAACATACATACTATAATATATATATATAAACACATACTTAAATCATTCGTTGACATCTATGCTGATGACACGACCATCTACGGCAACACATCAAAGGCTGTAAATGACAAAGTTCTCTCTGATTCTCTCTCCTCTGATCTCGAGCGCGTGGTTCAGTGGGGGAAAAGGTGGCTGGTTACCTTTAATGCATCCAAAACCAAACTCCTATCCTTACATCATCAACGCTCTGATCCCCATCTGGCATCAATTGTGATGGATGGCTCTCGTCTGGGTGAGGCCCCGTGTTTTGACAAGCTTCTGGGTTTGACCTTTACTCCTGATCTGAAATGGAACACGTACATCAAGTCTGTTGCCAAGGTCGCTGGAAAGATGGTGGGATCCTTCTACCGCTCCAGAAGATATCTCACTACGGATGCAATTCTCTATCTATATAAAAGCCAAGTACGTCCAAGGATGGAATACTGTTGCCATATCTGGACAGGAGCTGCTAAAGACAGCCTATCCTGCCTTGACAGAGTACAAAATAATAAAATTAGTGGGGATGCCCTTTTCTCTACCCTGCAACCTCTCTCCCACAGAAGAGACGTTGCGAGCCTGTCCTTGTTTTATCGTTATTTCCATGGCAGATGCTCGTCTGAACTCCAATCTCTGGTCCCCCCTCGCCAATCTTTCACGAAAAACACCCGTCTAGCTGAATCCACTGTGAAAAATTTCCCCCACTCTATATCTGTGCCTAAATCAAAACGCAGATTCCATGAACAAAGCTTCTTTCTTAGAACTGCACGCCTGTGGAACTCTGTTCCGTCTGCCTGCTTCCCTCCGGACTACAACTTGGATGTCTTCAAGTCCAATGTTAACAAATTCCTAATGAACCGCCCCCTTAAGTAAACATTTCAGCAAATCTCCTCACTAACGTAATGTACTTGCAATAACCCTTATCCCTGAGTGGCTTCCGGGCCTTGATAAGTGGTGATCACTGTGTAAAAAAAAAAAAAAAAAAAAAAAAAAAAAAAGAATTTTGTGTATGAAAACTCAAGGGAGAAAACTCAGTATCTCTATCTTTACTATAATACAAAAGGAAGTTTGTGTGTGAATTCGTTCGCTATGAACTTGGAAACGTCTGGGCCGGTTTTTATAAAATTTCACACAGATACTTTGTTTCTGGCAGCGTTCTTAAATAGGTTTTGTATCAGAATGTCTTCGATAAGCATCGATTATCGTAATAATCCAATGACGGAAGGAACAGTTAACACCTTACACAGTCTAACATCACAAGTGCATTTGAGAAGTTTTATTACCACACAAGCCGAAAAGCTTGACATATAAAATCAACAGGAGGATTTTTTATTCAAAATGAATGTTTCTGCTTAGAACACAATTAAAGCTTGATACTTGACTTTTGCATTTTAAACTTAAAACCATCAGTGCTACTATGATTGGATTACAGAAGTGGTTGTGAATTTTATTAACGATTCTACTGGTGTTTTTTTTTTTTTTTTGTAGGGGGGGGGTATTTATTACAAATCTGTAAGTTATTATGATAATCAATTTTGTTGTCTTATTTTGCGTGCTGAAGGGTTTAAAGTTACTTGACAACCTGCAGTCTCCAAGCTCAACAATTTTCAGGATTGATTCCATTCCAATTCCACTGTCTATGATCCTTGGTGATTGTTTTGCCTCCAACGTTTTACGAAATCTTGCTTTTCACCACAAGCTTTTCCCGATTTTTCTTATCCAATAATTGTTCCTGTCTATATGACCAAACAATGTAGCCAATTGATTGGCAGGTTAAGATTTGGTGTTTTCAGCCCAACCAACAGGGAGTCTGGAGCGGTATTCCAACTTGACCAACGGGGAGTCTGGAGCGGTATTCCAACTTGACCAACGGGGAGTCTGGAGCGGTATTTCAACTTGACCAACGGGGAGTCTGGAGCGGTATTTCAACTTGACCAACGGGGAGTCTGGAGCGGTATTTCAACTTGACCAACGGGGGGGTCTGGAGCGGTATTTCAACTTGACCAACGGGGGAGTCTGGAGCGGTATTTCAACTTGACCAACGGGGGGGTCTGGAGCGGTATTTCAACTTGACCAACGGGGGAGTCTGGAGCGGTATTTCAACTTGACCAACGGGGGGGTCTGGAGCGGTATTTCAACTTGACCAACGGGGGAGTCTGGAGCGGTATTTCAACTTGACCAACAGGGAGTCTGGAGCGGTATTCCAACTTGACCAACGGGGGGGTCTGGAGCGGTATTTCAACTTGACCAACAGGAAGTCTGGAGCGGTATTTCAACTTGACCAACGGGGGGGTCTGGAGCGGTATTTCAACTTGACCAACGGGGGAGTCTGGAGCGGTATTTCAACTTGACCAACAGGGGAGTCTGGAGCGGTATTTCAACTTGACCAACGGGGGGGTCTGGAGCGGTATTTCAACTTGACCAACGGGGGAGTCTGGAGCGGTATTTCAACTTGACCAACAGGGAGTCTGGAGCGGTATTCCAACTTGACCAACGAGGGAGTCTGGAGCGGTATTTCAACTTGACCAACGGGGGAGTCTGGAGCGGTATTTCAACTTGACCAACGGGGGAGTCTGGAGCGGTATTTCAACTTGACCAACGGGGGGGTCTGGAGCGGTATTTCAACTTGACCAACGGGGGAGTCTGGAGCGGTATTTCAACTTGACCAACAGGGAGTCTGGAGCGGTATTTCAACTTGACCAACGGGGGAGTCTGGAGCGGTATTTCAACTTGACCAACGGGGGAGTCTGGAGCGGTATTCCAACTTGACCAACGGGGGGGTCTGGAGCGGTATTCCAACTTGACCAACGGGGGGGTCTGGAGCGGTATTTCAACTTGACCAACGGGGGAGTCTGGAGCGGTATTTCAACTTGACCAACGGGGGAGTCTGGAGCGGTATTTCAACTTGACCAACAGGGAGTCTGGAGCGGTATTTCAACTTGACCAACGGGGGAGTCTGGAGCGGTATTTTAACTTGACCAACGGGGGAGTCTGGAGCGGTATTCCAACTTGACCAACGGGGGGGTCTGGAGCGGTATTCCAACTTGACCAACGGGGGGGTCTGGAGCGGTATTTCAACTTGACCAACGGAGGAGTCTGGAGCGGTATTTCAACTTGACCAACAGGGAGTCTGGAGCGGTATTTCAACTTGACCAACGGAGGAGTCTGGAGCGGTATTTCAACTTGACCAACGGGGGAGTCTGGAGCGGTATTCCAACTTGACCAACGGGGGGGTCTGGAGCGGTATTCCAACTTGACCAACGGGGGAGTCTGGAGCGGTATTTCAACTTGACCAACGGGGGAGTCTGGAGCGGTATTTCAACTTGACCAACGGGGGGGTCTGGAGCGGTATTTCAACTTGACCAACGGGGGAGTCTGGAGCGGTATTTCAACTTGACCAACAGGGAGTCTGGAGCGGTATTCCAACTTGACCAACGGGGGGGTCTGGAGCGGTATTTCAACTTGACCAACAGGGAGTCTGGAGCGGTATTTCAACTTGACCAACGGGGGGGTCTGGAGCGGTATTTCAACTTGACCAACGGGGGAGTCTGGAGCGGTATTTCAACTTGACCAACGGGGGAGTCTGGAGCGGTATTTCAACTTGACCAACGGGGGGGTCTGGAGCGGTATTTCAACTTGACCAACGGGGGAGTCTGGAGCGGTATTTCAACTTGACCAACAGGGAGTCTGGAGCGGTATTTCAACTTGACCAACGGGGGAGTCTGGAGCGGTATTTCAACTTGACCAACGGGGGAGTCTGGAGCGGTATTTCAACTTGACCAACGGGGGAGTCTGGAGCGGTATTTCAACTTGACCAACGGGGAGTCTGGAGCGGTATTTCAACTTGACCAACAGGGAGTCTGGAGCGGTATTTCAACTTGACCAACGGGGGAGTCTGGAGCGGTATTTCAACTTGACCAACGGGGGAGTCTGGAGCGGTATTTCAACTTGACCAACGGGGGAGTCTGGAGCGGTATTTCAACTTGACCAACGGGGGAGTCTGGAGCGGTATTTCAACTTGACCAACGGGGGAGTCTGGAGCGGTATTTCAACTTGACCAACGGGGGAGTCTGGAGCGGTATTTCAACTTGACCAACAGGGAGTCTGGAGCGGTATTTCAACTTGACCAACGGGGGAGTCTGGAGCGGTATTTCAACTTGACCAACGGGGGAGTCTGGAGCGGTATTTCAACTTGACCAACGGGGGAGTCTGGAGCGGTATTTCAACTTGACCAACGGGGGAGTCTGGAGCGGTATTTCAACTTGACCAACGGGGAGTCTGGAGCGGTATTTCAACTTGACCAACGGGGGAGTCTGGAGCGGTATTTCAACTTGACCAACGGGGGAGTCTGGAGCGGTATTTCAACTTGACCAACGGGGAGTCTGGACTGATATTTTGGATCTTATCTAACTCAACATTGCATATTCATCTAATTATGCTGAAGATGAGAAAATGGGTGAAGAGGTTCGGCACTCGCATTATTTCTCACACTGTTGCTATATCACCTCTGCCTGATAGTGAGAAATAGTTCACAATGTCAGGACTGACAATAGTTTGTGACACTTGCTACAGATTAATATTTCACCTTAAACTGCGGGGGAAAAAGTTATTTTTTGATGGGTATGACACCAATCTGCATCTATTAAAATAAAACAATAATTTTGCTATTTTTGATGGGTACTATGCCAATCTGCATCTATTAGTTAACAGACCCAGCTGTTACAGCGGTTTTCCGTAACACGTACAATTTTTATCATGGCTATGTTTCATGGACTTATGCAAAAATATTTGCTCCGTTATATTTGCTTGCACATAAATTTTAATGGTGTGCATTAATCGGCTCGTTTCGTAACAGCTGTGTTCTTGGCGGACACATTTTTCATTGTGGAAGGTGGGTGCGTTAAAGCAGGTAAAAAAAAGTGTGGGTGGCAGGAATTGGTCAAACTTAAAACAAGCGAAAGGAAATGATAAGTACGTGTTTTGTTTATAGTTTGTTTTTTTTCATTTCCAATCATCGCGTAACACTTACGTTTTTTTTCGATAGCGACATCTTTCACAGAGATTGTCACGTTTTTTATTTTGTCACCCTTCACTTCAGAGCATCCGCAAAATTTTTATCGATCGACCCCTACACAGTAGAAATCCCTAGATGTGAGAAAGCCTTCTGCTCTAATAGTTTCTTCCCTTGAACTGCTAAACTTTTGGAATTCCTTCCAGATTCCTGCTTCTTTGACTGTACTGACATGCAGAAGTTCAAGTGTAATGTAAACGGACATCTTCCTGCTCAACTCCCTACAAAGAAGCAGGAATCCAAAATGGAATTCCAAAATCTAGCAGTCCTAGCGAAGAAACCATAAGAGTAGGTTTTCTTACGTCTAGGGATTACTTTGACACCCTTTCTTTTTTTTTTTTTTTTTTTTTTTGTCATGAACCTGTTGAGTGATGGCTGCTTCGTTTCTGCAATTGATTGATCTTTCAGAAAACAACCTTAACCTAAATGCAACATAGTGGATGATATTCTGTAGAACCTAAACAACCAAATTAAAATTGTTTATAAAATGTGTGTCGATTGAAAATATATGAATTTGTTGGAATTTTTCTTTACTTTCTGTTCAATTTTTATAAAATTTAAGTCTGCATTAAATGACCCAAAATTTGTTGATATGCCGTAAAACAAAACAACCAGCCCATCTAACCTGAACTTTGTAGACAACGTTTCTGAGAGAAATTAAAAGCAAAAGTACAGAACCCTGATGTACTCCTATTGTAACGTTTAAAGCTGTCGCTATACGTGCTGTTAATTCTAACGCTATTTCGAGCGTCGTTGCACATCGCTCGAACAACCTTCTCCGACCACTCTTTTGTCTCTAGTTTACACAAAACCCATCAGACAACCTCTCGTGGCGCGCTGTCAAAAGCTTTCTCCAGATTTACAAAAGCAAAATACAAGTTCTTCTTACCAAACTACTTCTCTTGCATTTGTCTTGGGATAAATATAGCACCAGATGTACTTTGCTTTGCACTGGCAATAAACCGTCTACACTCATCTGACTTAATCTTTCGACAACTTTTTGTAATTTATATCTAGAATTCCTTTACTTATTTAACAGTTCACAATTTTTCCATTCCTAGTTTTTAAGATAACCTTTTCTTTATATGACCCGATTTGTCAAATCTCTTGTCCTCTCGATGCCTGTTTCGCCCGCAGTTTTTCCCATTCAGCACCCGACTCGCTACTTGTTGTTGGATGTTTATTCTGAATCTTTCAACATCGCCAGTACATTGAAGACTGCTGTGATGAAGGTGGGCTACCTCTACCATACTAAAAGCCTACTTACACCTGAGAGTATCCTTTATCTCTACAAGGCCGCAGTTTGCTCATGCATGGACTATTGTTGCTGCATCTGGGCTGGCGCTTCTGCGACTAGTCTCTCTCCTCGACTGGGTTCAAAAAAGAGTCATCGACCTAATAGGTCCTGAGTTATCAACTAAGCTCTAACCTTTGCTCCATCACCGAAACGTGGCATCCTTGTGCCTGCTTTACAAGTATTTCAATGGCAGTGGCTCTCATGAACTCCAAGCACTAGTACCCCCTCAACACCAATATCGTTGACAAACCTGACAAGCAGCAAAATATCACTTCTACACTGTAGAGATCCTTATATATTGTAAAACCTTCAATTAAAATAACCTTTTCTTTCTGCTGCACTTGGGAATTCCCTCCCAGACCCTTACTTTCCTGACTGCACTGACATGCAGAAGTTCAAGTGTAATGTGAACAGATATCTCGCTGCCTAACTCCCTAAATAGTATCTCTGCAAATGTGATCCCAAATGGTTGTGCAAAATGATTAAGTGGCCTTGTGCCTTATTTGGGGTGAAATGACAAAGAAAAAGTACAATATCGGCAGTAAAGTACACCACCCAACTCTCTACCAGTCTCCATTGCATCCGATGAGAAATTAAATGTTAAGTCATTGCATATTTTTCAAATTTTTTTGGTCCTCCAACAAAATTCACCCTTATTCATTTGTCCGTTTGTCAATAACTACGCCTTGGAATTTTTTGAAATTTCGCACAACCATTAAACATATGAATAAAAAAGTAACAGAATGGATTTTCCGGGAAAACTTTAGTTCCCCCCAACACCCCCGGATAATATTACCCCAGGGGTGCCTTTCGGGTTAAAACAGCTACAATTAACAATTATATGCTTGTTAAAAAAAAAATTGATGCCTTGAATTTTTATAAAACTTTCTGAAAAGTTGTAACTGATTTCTATATAATTTTGTTTGTTTATACTTTACGATAACTCTTGGGTGTGCCCCAGGGACCCTTTTAAGGCTAATAAAAACACTCCATTTTTTCTGGACTATTTAACCATATTAGTCCAAAAATTTTCTGTGTATGTCTATTTAGCAGTTTTGCATGGTGCTGAACTCAGATTTAAATATGTTAAGGCCTTAGGGACTTTTGGGGCTAAATGGGGAGGGGCAAATGATAGACTTAATCATTTCTTTTTTTGTATGGTGCAGAACTCAAATTTACATATGTTAAGGCCGAAAACTGCACCGTTTGTTCATTTTTATCAGGATTTGACGTCCCCTGGGGACTTTGGTGTGGAGTGGGGTGCTAAACTTTTTTTTTTTTTTTTTTTTTTTTCCCCTCGTTCTCTGTGCACTCATGAGGTACCATGCATGCTTCACTTGTTTTTTCTAAAATTCGTAAACTTATCCACTTTTTGATTTTAAATGCGCTTCATTTAGTTATGCATGTTTTTTTTTTTTTATCTGTCGCTCTTCTGATATTACCTGGGACGTATAATGGAGGAGGTGTGAAAATTGCCGTAAAATTCCATAATTTCTTTGCTATCGTATCGCTTTCCACCGAGTGCGTGGGCGACAAATGGATGTCTCCTCCATCAAAAACTTAACCAGCTGTTCCTTATAACTAGCCGTGCTTTCTGCATGTAACCGGAGACCACATACAAAGAATAACTCCCCGTTTCTCTAAGGGGGAGGTGGGGAGGAAGTGGAAGGTGGTGGTTTGGGGGGGAGGGGTAATACAAAATCACTTGTTTGAACGAGGCCTGTGCACCGGCCACCCGTCGTTGTTTACGCAGACCATTTTAACTAGCAATTAAAATCAATACTTTCAATGCGTTATTTTATTACTATCGAAAAGTGATCTGTCAACTAAGATATGCAAATTTGGTCACTTCATGCCGCAGCGTCGTGGACAATCAAGGGTGGGTATACGCTGGGGACGCCGTTGCCATGGGGTAAGCGACTTACCTGGCCGTGATGTATGTCCACTTTGAGTGCGGTGGACAATATTAAAAAAAAAAAAAAAAAAAAAAAAAAAAGATGGTACAGAGATTTGTTTATTATTACGTACTTCTTGTATTCGTTTAGTGTCACATTTTGTTCAGGGGCTGCGTGTTTTTAGTTCCCGTGATTCTGCAGATCAGCTGTCTCTAGTAATTTTTTTTTTTTTTTTTTTTTTTTTTTTTTTTTTTTTTTTTTTTTTTTTTTTTTTTTAGTTATCACACTTGTCATACCATCAAAACGGCTTACTGTTAAATAAGTCAATAATTTTTTTTTTTTTTTTATGAAAGACAACCCAAACATTGCACAACTTCTTTACATGGTTCATAATAAATTAACATTTGATGTTATTCATTTGTAATTTTATTGTCATATTTTTCCTTTATCATTCAAACATTACCGTTCTTGAAGGCAACCAAATTGTAGTCAGCTGGAAAACGGGCAAACGGAAGAGTTCCACAGGCGTGCAGTTCTAAGAAAGAATCTTTGTTCATGGAATCTAGGTTTAGGCACAGATAAAGAGTGAGAGAAATTATTGATAGTGGTTTCAGCTAGACGGGTATATTTCACGAAAGTTTGGCGAGGGGGAACATTAGACAAGCACTTGCTATGAAAATAACGATAAAGCAGAAACAGGCTTGTAATGTCTCTTCTGTGGGAAAGAAGTTGCAGGGAAGAGAAAAGGGACATCCTCCACCAGGCTATGAAGTCTATTTTGAATTTTGTCAAGGAATGAATATATGGTTATAAGTGGCAGTTTTAGTGATTTTCATTTCACTATTACGCTGAATTCAATTGATGCATAGTTTCTACATTCTGCATAATTGCATAGAATTTAAGATTAAAACATTCTAGCACACAGAGATTGTCATTCAAACACTACCATGTTTGAATATATGTTTAAGTGGCAGTTTTAGTAATTTAGAACTGCTTTAAGGCTTCATTGCTCGCTCATTTTTCGACCAAATTTCAAACAATTATTACAGTTTATAGATCACCTTCTCAGCTATGTTGTAAAAAAAAATATTTTTTAATTTTTGTTCAGTAAAACAAGTTATGATAAATTTACTGGTGTTCAAAATCATTAAAAAAAAAAAAAACGTAAGGAGGTGAGCGACTTTTTTTCTTTTTTTTTTCCATAGCAACCACATCACTTCAGTGACTAGTGTTGGTACTAATTCACTGCTCTCGCGAAAAGAGAAGTAACAAGTGAAACAAAGAGAATGAAAGCAGACGAGTGCCGTACATTGTTATTACATATGTGTTGATGGCGGCAAAAAAAAATAGGATTGAATTTAAACAAAGAACAAGTGAATTTACTGGAAAGCCTACAAAAATCATGGATTACAATAAAATGCGAGCATGAAAAGTAATATGGTTAAGCTTAAACATGGAAAAGTAAAGGACAAGATATTCTAGTAAAAAATATAATAAATTTATAACTTCAAATATTGCAGCATTAAGAATTGATCATATAATGTTATAGATTCCTAATGCTGCAATATTTTAAGTTATAAATTTATTATATTTTTTTACTTGTATATCTTGTCTATTTAGCAGTTTTGCATGGTGCTGAACTACAAATTTAAATATGTTAAGGCCTTTGGGGCTAAATGGGGTGGGGGTGAGGGGTAAATGATAGACTTTTTTTGCATGGTGCAGAACTCAAATTTATATATGTTAAGGCCTAAAACTGCATCGTTTATTCATTTTTACTAGGATTTGACGTCCCATTGGGACTTTTGGGGCTAATTGTCGGGGGAGGGGAGTGGCTAAATGCTGAACATTTTTTTTTTTTATGCCTCATACATGCTCCACTTGTTTTGTTTTTTTTGTTTTTACTTAAATCCAAGTAGAATTATAAATAAGTTAATTAGTTATGAATAGAAAATAAAAATTCATTGAATAAATTTAAATGTTGAAACTCTTCTATTTAAAAAAAAGAAGCAATCTTTTTCAAGGCTGTCGTTACAAAATCGACCTGATTTACTCGAATATGCGTATGTGGAAAATATGTTGCTGCGCAGATTGCTTATTCGTCTTCAAAACTGTTTGAACTAAATTTTTTATATAAATAAATTATATTATATATATAAATATAAATATAAATAATATATTATATAAAGCTTCCAATTCGATACATACAGGTTGCCTTCAATAAGTTTCCAGACTTCTTCATATGCACACTTTTACTGATAGTACACACATGAAACTCTAGTCCCCTTCAAAGTAATCTTCTCCGGCTGCAATGCACTTGCTGTATTATTCTAACAACTTCTGGAAGGCCCCATGGAAGTCCTCTTTTGCGAGCGTGTCAGTGACCCTCTTCAGAGCCTCTTTCATCTCCATTTTCCCATAACAGCAGCCTCTAAGATTTTCTTTGAGCTTGGGAAATAACCAAAAGTTACAGGGAGCAAGGTCTGGACTATAGGGAGAGTGAGGAACTGTCTTGATACCCATCTTGGTTAAATAGTCTGTGAGCACCCTTAGGACAAACTTTACACAAGTCTTCCGCATCTTCAGTTCCTTGCGAATAATTGTATGTACAGTTCCCACACTGACATCAAACTGTGCACATTGTCTCTATAAGCATTTGACAGTCCTTATTCATGAAATTCTTTATTTGGCCAATCAGCTCTGGTGTTCTGACTTCTTACTCCTCTCGTCATCCCTCACAGATTCCCTACCTTCCTTCAATCTATTATGCCACTCAAAAACTGATACTCAATTTATACAAGATGGTCCAAAAGCGGTCTGAAGCATTCCATACGTTTCTGTGGCATTTTTTTTCAAGATTTAAAACAGAATTTTATTGCATATCGTCCTCATTTCCAGATTGCTTTAGTAGAGTGTATTGCAATTCCTGTTGTAGCTGTTCATTTGAACCTGACATCATAAAAATTGCTCAGTCATCTCCTGTGTATAATAACATACTGAATTTTGAAGAGTCTACGGCAGTAAAGCGAGAAAAGTCTGGAAACTTATTGGAGGCACCTTTATAACTTTCGTTTTATATAAACTTTTATTCATTTTACGTTTCTGAATTTTTGAGATGAGGATTGGTTATTCATATTGGATTCTTCGGACTACTGTTTTCATCTTGAGTGTCATTTACACAACATTTCTGTCGATGTAACCTCCGACCTTCTTCAGATGTATCTTGTCAAACTCTGGAATGTTTCTGTCGAACTCAGGAATCTAGACGACATGTCAAACAGAACACTTGATTTACTTCACGGGAATAGGATGCTCTCATTCCGTCAGCCACGATTGGATAGAGATCCTAAATAATTCGCAATTGTATTTTTTATCGGCCACACTGAGGATTGAACCTTCAACCTTTAGGAGAATATCACTTTTCCAATTGATTTTTCCAAGTACTCTAACCACTGTGCCACGTGTCCTTGTGGACAGTTCTAGTACAAATTTTAGGAGCCTTAAACTTATTTCTTGCTGTGAATTATTCGTTTGCCATCCCTTTTTTTCTTGTTCAAGAATCACACATGGCCTGATTTTATGCAAGCTCACTCTCCACTTCTCAGAGTTCGACGGATCTGCACGTTCCACTCCTGGCTGCCTAGTCATTTGCTTTCTGCCATTTAAGACCCTTATGCATCTACAATGGTTTATTCTAGGCAGATGACTGTACCAGAGTAAGAGATTCGTTGTAAGAATGACTCTAACCTGTGTGCTGCGCAAATGTGGTGCTTCCAGCAATGCATCTAATATGTTGGCCCAGTTTGTTCTGCCGCATATATCAGTGATGTATAGGTTAATGCTGAATAAAGTTTTGAAATTCTCAGCCAATTTTTGGTCTAAACATTTAAAGTGTATTCAGACATACAGTAAGCTTTTTAATCGATTTTTAGTCGAAAATTTGGCTACCAAGGGGTCAAAGTTAAAAAAGATTTGACCTTTGCGGTCTCTAGCAAACTATTCAGCCAACATTGCGTCTAAACGTTTGAAATTTTACATAGAGGGTATCCAGACATGCAGCAAGCTTTTAAATGAGTTTTTGGCTGAAAATTTGGCTGCGAAGAGGTCAAAGTTAAGAGTTGACCTTTGCAGACTCTACCAAACTCCTCCGCCAATTGTGGGTCTAAACATTTGAAATTTTAAATGTAGGTTACCTGGACATGTGTGAAACTTTTTACTATATATATGCACAGTAAGTTATCAACAGTACATAGGGCCCAAGCAAAGCCGTGCTGAACAGCTAGTATATATATATATGCATATATATACTAGCTGTTCAGCACGCACCAACACCAGCGTCCTGAGTGAGGCTGATATTCCCACTATCACCGCTACTGTTGCTCAACGCCAGCTCAGATGGACTGGTCATGTTGTCCGAATGCCGGATCTCCGCCTCCCAAAACAGATTTTCTACTCTCAGCTTGTTGAGGGAAAGCGTGCCCAGGGTGACCAAAAGATGAGGTATAAGGACAACATCAAAGCAAATCTAAAGCGGTTTCACATGGACCTTGAGACATGGGAGGACGTGGCTGGGAGCAGGTTGGCATGGAGGAGCGCTGTCCACAAAGGTGCTGCGCTTTATAGTAGTGACCTAAATCAAGCTGCTGAGGATAAACGCAAGCACAGAAAGGACAGATTATCAACCAGACACACCCAACCCCACCCCACCACCACTACCTTTATCTGCCCAAATTGCACAAGACAAATTGGGTCTAGGATTGGGCTCTATGCTCACCTGAGGACCCACAGAAGCCACAACGGAGGACAGTCTTACTCGGACACGAGTGACCGCCGATGATATATATGTATATATATGCATGTAGCGGCCTTGCTGTTTTAACATTGTTGGCGACCACAGTTCTCCAAATTGTAGAGCCATAGTAATCTCAGGAAGACAAGTATTTTCCTCGTAGCTTTTGGTCTTGATTCAGGGGTGTATCTCCCTCCATGAGTTAAACGCGCTTCCAGATCCATCCATAGCCCTTGAGCCCCTGGAGGGGCATAGGCCATGTACAACTTTTGTAAATGTTTTTGTAGCGAGGAGTTCTTTTTACAGGGTGAGGGTGCTGGCCCCATGTCCAACCTTCCCAGAAGGTGCATACAACGCCTAGCCTTCCCAAATGGTCACCCATCTGGTACTAGCCAAGCTCAACATTGCTTAACTTCAGTGATCTGGCGAGAACCGGCGTGTCAACGTGATTGTGCCGTACTACGCTTCCAGATACAAGCCTGAAAATTTTTACGACTTAGCGCAGTACATACATCTCCTCGCTTTCCCAAATGATCACCCATCTGGTGCTGGCCAGGCTCCTCATTGCTTAACTTCGGTGATTTGGCAAAAACTGCTGTGTCAACGTGATTGTGCTGTATAGATATATATTAGTGTTGGGACAATTAATCGGAATCAGGAATTGGAAAAATCGACAAATTTAGGGGTATTGAAAACGAAAAAATTGGTGCCTATTTCCGATGCAAAAACTATTCTTTTGTCTTTTTTATTTGATTTGTTTAAAGCAAAATCATCCATTGCTGGTAATAATGTTAAAATAAGTATTTATTGATTTTATAATATCAATAAAGATAAATTCTACAGACTATTCTTCACAAGTGTATTTTAACGTTTAGGAAAATATCCGCATATTTAATGTTTTTTTGGGGGTTTTTTTTACGGAAATCGGCGGGGAAAATAACAACTCTATAGTTAAATATTTAGAGATTTATAAAGAATCAGAATCGGAAATTTAGTATGGAATTGATAATTGCATCAGAATCAGGAAAAATATTTGAATCGTCCCATCACTAATATATATATATATATATATATATATATATATATGACTACTTCATTTAATCACATGAATTAAGATACAAAAGTATAAATTTATGCATAAACTTTAAGTATTTATTTCAACAGTGCTCAATACCTAGGTAGAGCTAGGTAGTAAGTTATAAAATATATATGGCAATTAATCTACGCAGACTATTCCGTGTTTCATCCACGCTAGGATTCATCATGTGTAACTCTGGATCTTGCTTGCTTATGACTGGACAATACCGGGCTGTCTGATATATTATATATAATTATAAAACTCAAATGACCTTATAACGAGTGATGTAACCCACTTTCCGGTTTACGACGTCCGGGTGCGCATGCACGCAGAAACATTAACCCATAACAATGTAAACAAATGAACACAAATTGTTTCTTTTGCAGATTTTGACCTGCGCACTGAAATATTAACGTTATTATTTCGAAATTATTATTTAACATGGAAAGAGTGGGGTTTAAAATAGCTTAAACGTAATACAGAAATGAACGATGTAAAAAAAAAAAAAAAAAAAAGTAGATATATCAAAATTTGAATTTAACTATAGTAAGTATTATGGTATCTGTTCAATGCACATTTACCTATAAGTATGGCCAACCACTTATAATTCAGTAACTGTAAATCTTTTTTTTCAAAAATAATCAATTATAATAAACAGAACGACTCATAGAAATCTATCTATATTCTTTTTTTATTTTAATATACTTTCATAGAAATGTTTGTCAAAAAAAACTATTTTCTTTACGTCACAAGTGTCACGCTCGTACATGAATTCCATAGCTAATATAACATACTGACCCAACGGGTCACGGGTAGTCTAGTATATATATATATATATATATATATATATATATATATATATAATTTTTTTTTTTTTTTTCACCTGCCTTACAACTGTAAATAACTGTGCCATCATTTAATAAGTCAATCCCATTCTTTACATTGACAGCTTTAAGGGGGAGGGGTGCATTCATTTGAATTTATTTATGCCCTGAAAATGTTTACATGGAACCAATCCTGGATGATTCTCTTCGGAAATTACTCTCTTCCTGTTTTGCCTGTTTGCTTTTCAAGGATTGGACTTGCATCGTACTAGACCTTTTGAGAAAGAAACGTTCCATTCTCTTCCCTTTCCTTTCTCTCCCAACAAACAGCTGCATCATTGAAAGTATAATGATAAACGGTAGCTCCGCCTCGTTCAGCGATATTTGCCCCCAAGATAAAAACCAGTTTCATCGTCTTTTGTTTTTTGTTTTTTTTGGTTTTTTTTTTTTAAACGAAAATTATGTGGAAGGAAACCGAAAGGCTTCATTGATTATTTATTTTATTTTTTCCTTAATTAGTTTTCTAATCTTCAGCTTTTCCATTATAAACGCAAGAATATCTCTAATTCCATTGGTGGAACTGATTGTTCTCAATGAGGTCGACCATGGAAACATATGTCGCTTTTGTATAAGAAATCTTATGAAATAAAAATGAAAACTTTGTCTCTCATAGTGGCGTCACGTAGTCACAGGGATGCCGTCAAATGTTTCATTTAATGTCATCTCCCCTCCAAAAGGATGTATAATGTCACAAATCACAAATACAAGTTATAATCAATGCGACCACAAATTAAATCCTACCCTGTGTCAAACTTTACTCCAACAACCGAGGTATGTGAAATTAGTATTTTACACCGGCTTCCGTTCTCATCCCGCAAGAAGAATCAAAGGTGCTTCTACAGACTTGGGACGAGATTTTGTAGTCGATAAGTAGAGCTTTCAGAAAAAAAACGATGGTTTCAACTGATTTTTCTGCCAATTCTAATAAGTTACAATGGTAGCTTCCAAATTATGCGGTCGGAATTACCTGAATATTACTGACAAAATTTTAATCGTGTTAGCAGGTGAAAAATTGCCGCCATCTTTCAATCAAAACGGAAAATTACCTCCCTTTTGAACTCTCCTGTGTTTTACGATCATTTTCATCAAATTCTATTTTCTTTTAATAAAAAATTTTCTACCTTACCAATTTTCGTAATTTTTGGATATAATCATCTTAAAAATACAAGGAATACGTAGATACCATTGTTTTCATGTGAAATTCAGTTTTGCGATTTCCGAAAATCTCATCCCAAGTCTGTAGAAGCGCCGAATCCAGCATACGGCTATACGCAAATACTAAGCCCTGAGCAAAATGATATCGCGCTAAGGAAAAAGAAAAAAGAGAGCAAGTTCGAGAAGACGATCACGTTAGAGATGTGGGTGACATTGGAGATGTCACAACCATAACGAAAAGTCACGCATGACAGGAGTATGAGAAAATAAATGTCATTGCATAACAAAAAATAAAAAAGCAAGTTGAATTTTTTTTTTCTATTCTTTGTCTACTTTGCGACTGAGTTAGTTCCCAGGCAATGTTAGAATGATACAATGTTAGAATGTTAGCACCAAAGACAAGACCAATAGTCTGAATATTCCAAATAATACATCCTCATCTCAAAAGGAGAGTAGAGTGTGGACATTGGGTTTACTTTCTTGCTTCCTTTATTTTGTCGTTTAGTCCTCACATTCCAGGTGCTGTATGTGCTCTCCACTTATCTCGGCATTATTTCCAGTCGTCCTGGACTTCTCCTTGCCACTGGACCCAAACAGTGCCGATTCAGGAGAAGTGTGGTTAGGGATTGTGCAGCCCTTGCTTCACAATTACATGTGAAGCTGTCCCTACAGAGGTATCCTTTATCTTTTGAGACTGAACGGAGGCATTGATAGTCCTCACATTCCATGAGTGATGTTATTGTTGGCAAATTTTTTACCTTCGAGTAGTGAGGGTTTTTTTTGTTGTTTTTTTGCTCCTTACATCAAGTGGCTTCAATCTCTACAAATCTATCTATCGCCCATGCAGATCTTTTTCCTTAGAAAATCGACCTTTTTTAATATTTATTTTATTTATAAAACAGTAATCCACAGACATGCATATATATATATATATATATATATATATATATATATTCGATATGTTTTGTGACCAAGAGCGGAGGTCCGCTTGAAATATAAAAAATAGCAAATATTAAATACAAAAAGTAACATCGTTTTTCATGCTTCAAAAAACCCTCATAACCTCTAAATAATTATCCTAGAAGCATACATGGACTTTTAACATTATATATATATATATATATATATATATATATATATATATATATATATATATATTGTTTTTAAAATACTTTTTAATATATAAAACTAGTGGGTTCTGCTAGTATATATATATATATATATATATAGTTTTTAAAAAATATTTTTTAAATATAAAACTAGTGGGTTCTGCTAGTGTGTGTGTATATATATATATATATATATATACTAGCTGTACCCGCTAACTGGCGAATGTAAACAAAACACATAAATCTTGCTGTCGCTGTCTCTCTATCAATCCAACAATATTTTTAGGAAGAAAGCTTGGATGGTTTAGAACGAAGGAACAGTATTTTCATTAGATGTAAACCTCACCAGAGGTAGCTACTTTAACTTCTTTATATGGAAGTTATGACTTTTTTGATTTGTGTAACTTTAAACTAAATAGTAAATGATCTATGTAAATGCATGAAGATCACACAGCCATCTTGAAAAACAGCTGATGTGTTCGTTTTTTTTGTATGATCCGGAATAATAGAATTTCATGGTAACAGCCAATGAGAATAGGAGGAATGTTACTAGGGAGAAATCATTATTTTCGATTATTGCAGTATAATGGTAGTTGTATTTGTAATAGTGTTTAATCCAGTTAATAAAGGTATCCGGTCAAAATAGTTGTCATGGTTATATATTTACCCGGTCTTCTATGGGAGAGTGTGAGGATTTGTCAGGGAGAGGGGGAAAATACGAACTACTATAGATCTGAGCAATGGTGATGATGCCTCTCCTAGGATGCAATATAGGATCTAATTATAAAGAATAGCTGTGTATGAAACGACGTAGTGTAGTTAGATAAGACGGGGCTTGAAGGTATAGACATGATAAATTTGTATGTGGCATCTTGTAATGAAAACCTACGGCAATTTGGTGCAGAGGGGAATTTCTGCAATTAAGATATTATATACAGGATATATAATCTGAGGTTATTTTTTTCCAGAGGTTAAGTAACCAATGAAGTTTAACGAGGTTAATACAAGAGTGCTCAATACCGAAGTAGAGTAGGGTATACTCTTTATTTGTTTTTATATAAGCAGTCATATGTGACTACACAGTCATGAGCATGTTTCGGTCAGCGAGTTACCAGTATCTTGAGACCTCTTCAGGTGATACAGCTTATACGAAAGCAAAGCTGTATCACCTGGAGAGATATCTAGTAAAAAAAAAAAAAAGAACATACATATATTTTAAATGCTTATGCTTTATATGCATCTATTTTTATCTTTTTCAGGTATGCCATGAAATGTCTGGATAAGAAACGGATCAAGATGAAAGGTGGTGAAACTTTGGCTTTAAATGAAAGAATTATGCTATCTCTAGTCAGTACAGGGGTAAGTCTGCAAAATCTCTTGATAATTTTGCATGTAATTAATAAGATTTGATAGAAACATGTTACACGTCAACATCTGAGGTGAGGTGTTGTACGAGATGATGGTGCAGTTAGGAAAACGAGGAGCAGGAAGGGAACTCCAAAGGCTGTCAGTTTGAGGAAAGAGGTTATTAGTGTGGAAAGCATTCTCGCATAAAACTAAATCTCATACGTCTTGTTTCTTGTCAGTTTGGATAGACTACTCACCAAAACCAGTTCAACATCCTCCAGCATGCGATGTTTTCACTAGGTTCCTCCGCTATCTAGAAAGCTCTGTGACATCTGGAGACCTCCGCATCACCTGAACTGCGACAGATTTTCTTGCAGAATCATTTTCATTAATCAAGGCTTGTAAAGAGGCGAAAATATGTCCTCCAGCACGTTGCTAAGATCCACACAAAAGGTAAATGATCATCCCCATCTGTCCTCTATCTGTAGCCATCACTCACTGGTTACTTCCTATCTCTGGAGATAACTCCACACCTCCAAAGACCTGGGCAACACTGCATACCCCCGCTAGTCTATAAATATAAAAGCGAAAATGTATGTATGTTCGCTTTTTGTGTATGTCCAAGAAAGGCTTTTTTCCGAGAAGCGATCAGTCGACTCACTTAAAACATTTTATATCATGCCTAAATGATAATATCTATGAGTTAACAACCAGGGTCGCCTGTCTATTTAATTTGCCCGACTTTGAAACGTTAAATATTCAACATTTTGGGATCACTGCATGTTTGCTTTCATTTTTCGGTATAAAAAAAGCGAAACTTGATTCGAATCCTCTAGAAAGCGATGTAATGTTTGGTCAATGTCGGCTTACCGTCGTCATATCAGATGGTTGTTTTCATTTCAAGACGAGCCACTCCCCTAATAAATGGGGGAGCTATTTTTCCACAACGTTAGGTAAAAACAAGCAAACCGGATTATTGACCTCATTAAAAACTGTCCCGTAGAAAATGTTCACTGCTGAATAGCTATTGCTTACGTCGTCGTCATAACGCTCGCACAAAATGTTAATTCTGCAACTTCCACTTGACGTCATTTAGTGTGGGCACCTGTCAATTCTCTTAGTTAAAAACATTCAAACTTTTTTCAGTAACTCATTCTTGCTGGCTGAGCGGCTAATGTGTAATGTTTTTTTTTTTTTTTTTTTTTTTCACATTTTATTTTCCAACTTCACCTCAGGGCTTCAGGTTCGATTCTACCTAATTACCCCCCCCCCGTGTTTCTTTTTGATTTAAGAGCATACATTGAAACACCCAGGCAATGCCTGGTACCCCCATTAGTCTATATATATAAAAGCGAAAATGTGTGTGTTTGTATGTCTCGCAAATACTTTCGACAGAGGCGACGGATTTTCACGAGTTCGGTATCATTGTGAAGCTCAACATCTTAGACAACAAATATCGAAAAATTGGCCAGAAACATTAATTCCTTCACCCTAAACTGGACCCTTTTCTACAAGGAGGAGTGTCGAAAAAATCGTTCCTTTATTTTCTCTCCTCCTGCTACTATGACAATGACGTCATGTTTGACCTAGAAAACATTGACGTTAGTTTAAACCACCTGCTTGTATTCTTAAAGGTTTAATTTTATCCGTTCTTAATTGTGTGTCTCTTTGGCATAGGGGTAACGTGTCAGGCTTTTTTTCCCCCCACCTTAGCCTTGATGCTTCGGGTTCGAGCCTATCTTTCTACCTAAATTTTTTTTTTCCTCTTTTACACCTTTTTTTTTTTTTTTTTTTTTTTTTTTAACATCGCATTTTTTTATAATATTAAAATAGGGTCACCCTCTCCTACATACACACCTCCAAACACCCGGGCAATGCCGGGTACCCCCGCTAGTCTATAATATAAAAAGCAGAATGGGCGCAAGCGTTCATGTACGTCTGTGAAAGGCTTTTTTTGTTGTCCTTCTCGCACACATAGTTTCCTTATACTTCCTAGATTGTAATATCTCCGATTTGCGAACGGACATCGTCTCTATCTTTATTTGATACAGTTTTTAAAAAAGTCTCTGGTTTTTGACGTTTGTCTTTTTCGTATAAAAGCGAAACTGATCGAAGCAAACACAAGCGCCTCCTGGCCAAGACGTCTTGAAGGCAATTAGGTTTGATCAATGTGGGGGGGGGGAACCCTTCATATCAGACAATTGCTATTCATTTGGACACTGCCTGAGTTCCCCTTTTTTGGGGGGGAGCTGGTTTTCCCCAACATCGTGGGGAAACAAATGCGTCAGAAAGCTTTACTCCTTCATTTCGCTATCCGCTATGGTGTAATGGTTGACATCGCTAATTTTGAACGCTTTACACTTCTGGTCGCGTCATGGCGTAGCGGTAAGATGTCAGGTTTTCTTTCACTTTCTTTTCCACCTTCACGTCGCGGGTTCAAGCCTGCCTGTCTACTACTACTACTTTTTTTTTTTTTTTCACACCTCCAAACACCTGGGCAATGTCAGGCAACCAGGCTAATAGAAAATAGGTAAACCCAAGTTCCATTTTCTACCTGTGTTAGATGAATAAATTCTGACCCAGAAAACAGCAATACTTCCCTCTTTGTCAGAAACATTGCTCATGGAATGTGAGGACTAAAAGACAGAATGAGCAAAAGTATATTTTCAATTTGTATTTTTTGTTTTCTGCTCTGTACTAATTTAATTTTCTTTCTTTTTTTTTTTCTCCTCTCTCCGCGCACAGGAATGTCCATTCATTGTGTGCATGACGTATGCATTTCAAACCCCCGAAAAACTGAGTTTCATTCTCGATCTAATGAATGGCGGTGACCTGCATTATCACTTATCACAACATGGTATTTTCTCGGAACAGGAAGTAAAGTTTTACGCAGCGGAAGTCATATTGGGATTGGAACACATGCACGTACGAGGCGTTGTATACAGAGATCTGAAGGTAACGTCAAACGACATCTTGTTTTTTTCTTATATGCGTGTGTGTGTATATATATATATATATATATATATATAATAATAAAATTTTCTACAAAACAAACAAACCAAACACCATAAATAAATATTTGAGGATACAAAGAACTTGAAGCATAAAAACTTTTTCCAAAATTACTGGAATCAGCATTAAATAACCTGAAAGATGTTGATAGCCGTAAAACAAAAACTAACCAAAAACAAACATTAACTTTGTAGCAATTAGATTTTGTTGTATAACAAAATTTTTTTCAGTGATAATTTAATGACAAAATAAACATAATGATGAAATTTAACCGGGAATCATATTGAAAGAAAAAATCGTGCCTAAAAAATAAAAACTCCCAGACAATGCTTAGTGTAGAAATGCACACACACACACAGACACACATATATATGTATAATAATAATTTCCACAGCCAAACATCTCTCTCACATTCTGAAAACGTTTAGCATTTTATTAATAGTATAAATATATATATATATATATATATATATAAATAAATATAAAAACGAAAATGTTTGTGTGTGTGTGTGTGTGTGCGCGCGTTTTCGTGTATGTCCAAGAAAGGCTTTTTTTGGAGAACCGATCGGTCGCCTCACAACTTAAAACTTTTTATATCATGCCTAAATGATAATATCTACGAGTTAACAACCGGGGTCGCCTGTCTATTAAATTTGCCAGACTTTGAAAAGATAAATATTCAACAATTTTCCATCGCCGCATGTGCATTAAGCTTTTTTGTATAAAAAAAAAAGAAGCAAACAGATTCACGAGAAATTAAACACTGTCCCACACTCAAAGTTGACGTCATTAACTCATCAAAAACGGGCACCTGCCGTTAAATGTCGCACGTTTATTTTTCACTCTTTATTATTTTCCAACTGCGCATCAAGGCTTCGGTTTTTTATCTTTTTTTAAAACAAACACCCAGGACACCCGGCCAACGATTTTTCTTTTTATTTACCCAAAAACACACACCTCCAAACACCCGGGCGATACCGGGTACCCCCCGCTGATATATATATAAAATAATTCTTCCGTAAACTTTAGCATGACAGGTGTCATCGACTTAGGATTATACCATTTTCAACAAAAATAATTTTTCCAACATAACTATTGAGTTTTTATAGCGTGTCCGTCTGAATGTACATTTCTGTATGTCAAATATATGCATGTATATATAATGGTTGTATAGATTGAGTTCCAATGAAAGCTGTGTGATTATTAAAGAGTGCTCAATGGAGGACAGAGCTGGTATATAAAGCTTTTCAAGATCGCTTTTTTTGGTCTGATGAAGTGGTCTCTTTGAATTGGGATTCAACTGAAACATGTATGCACATATGTAACCAATAATGTTTGTGTAATAAACAGACGTATATACAAGTGAGAGTGTGTGTGAGAGAGAGAGAGTACAATTCTCAACATTTATACTAAACAAATTTTTGATTTATAGATTTGAAATTTGGTATATAGAGTATTCAGACATGGAAAAACATGACTAATTTTTATGTTAAGAATAAGTAGGTTTGAAAACACTTTTAGAACTTGTCAAGCTGGCTTAATGGTTATTGCATTTGACTCCCCATCTTTAGGTTTTGATTTTGATCTCGGCAAATATATATATATTTTTTTTATTACCGTTTACATAAAACAGCAATAAAAATTTACATAAAACAGCAATAAAAATATGTGTGTGTGTATGTGTTATGATGTAATGTGTAGCGTTAGTATGTGTTATGATGTAATGTGTAGCGTTAGTATGTGTTATGATGTAATGTGTAGCGTTAGTATGTGTTATGATGTAATGTGTAGCGTTAGTATGTGTTATGATGTGTTGCATTAGTATGTGTTATGATGTAATGTGTTGCATTAGTATGTGTTATGATGTGTTGCATTAGTATGTGTTATGATGTAATGTGTAGCGTTAGTATGTGTTATGATGTAATGTGTAGCGTTAGTATGTGTTATGATGTAATGTGTGGCATTAGTATGTGTTATGATGTAATGTGTGGCATTAGTATGTGTTATGATGTAATGTGTAGCATTAGTATGTGTATGTGTTATGATGTAATGTGTAGCATTAGTATGTGTATGTGTTATGATGTAATGTGTAGCATTAGTATGTGTTATGATGTAATGTGTAGCGTTAGTATGTGTATGTGTTATGATGTAATGTGTTGCATTAGTATATGTGTTATGATGTAATGTGTAGCATTAATATGCATGCGGCATATAGACTTAAAAAATAATGTTGGAAATTAGTGCGTTCAGAATGAACGCGCCAATTTCCAATGTTCTTTTAAGTCTATACGGCACATGTGTACTAACGCTACACATCATAACACTAAAATTGGGAGTTGCGGATATTTTTTTCTACTGGTTCCACTAGGGGGTTAGACTTAGTTTTTACGGACAAACTTTTTTTGACTTATGCGTTGAGTTACCCGCCCTTGGTTTATTTGCATTGCATCATTTTGTTTTTTTTTTTATGTATTTTTTTTGTTAATATTATTCATGAACATATGTTTCTGGGTATCACCTGTCGTCAACATGGCTAAACTTTTAACATGGAATAAACTCCTATTTGCCCAATATATATATATATATATATATGATTGTTTACTTTTATCCCATCCCAGCTGAATGCTTTTGATCTCGGACGAATGTCTGGTAATTAATATTTCATCTTTTTTCTCAAATTCTGTTGCTGATATCATTCAGGATCTTGATTAATTCTCGCCCACATCTGACTGGTTATGTAGAAACAGTGTGGTATTTCCATGGTTCCTGCTATTTAAAAGGTAGCGCAATTAATAGAAGTGATAATATAGCTTTTGGCTCCAAACAGACAAATGCCAATATATATATCTATATATATATATCTATATATATATATATATATAGATATGCGTGTGTGTCAAAGAGTCCAAGACGACAACTGAGGAACAGGTGGAGTGATAACAAGCTGGACCTGAAACATTGTAGGTTAACGGCAGCATCGACAAGGGATCATTTGACTCAGTCGACAACCTAAATGTCCAACCATCGAAATCGGGGAACAAGCGACAATAAACTTGTAGTAGTATTAGTAGTAGTATTAGTAGTGCATGTACGCAAAGAGATCAAACATGGTGAAAATAACACGATAACAAACTGTTGTGTATCGGAAAGATGTTAATTTTATCCTCATCTTTTTTTAGTTGTTTCACAACGTTTCGGCCAACTATTCGTCTGGCCTTTGTCAGGTGGTAACCGCGACGGGATAGGAACTCTGGATCTCCTAACTGCATTCTCAGCAATTACTGCCATCTGTAGTTGTTGTCGTCTCACCACGTTTTGGTCAAGTAAGCCTCTAGCCGGCTTTGGGTAGGATTGAAACTGCAGAGGCTAACTTGGCCAAAACGTAGTGAGACGACGACAACTATGGATGGCAGTAATTGCTGTGAATGCAGTTAGGAGATTTGGAGTTCTTATCCCGTCGCGGTTACCATCTGGCGGATGCCAGAGGAATAGTTGGGCAAAACGTCATGAATCAACAACTAAAAAAAGATGAAGATAATAGTCCGCAATAAATAAAATTAATAAATAATACTCATCTCAATAATGCATTCCGATTAAATGATATATATCGGAAAGATTGTACAATTTTAATAGAAGTATCGGCTATAGTATTATTAACTATCAGGGGACTCATTCATCTCTATATAAATAAAATGAACTCATTTTTTCCCCGTCTGATTTTGACATTAATAGGATTAAAAATCAAGATATTTCATGCAAATATAATATGCACAAACGGCAGAACAATATCTGAGGTGTGTTATAGGCTTATTATTTCTCAAATTCCTCGATAATCTTAGATTTCTATACTTTTTCTGCTGAGAAGTCACGGCCAAAATCGGTTAAGATCAATGGAAGTGGTAAAATATTTTCTCTCTAATAAATTCCTCCTCCCCCTGCCACCACTTAACACCGTTTGGGGATCGTTCACAAGGAACAGTTGAGAAGAGAACACCGGTTTGGCTTCGTAGTTCTTTCATGTAAAGTTATTTAAAATCACTAAACTAAGCTGCAGTGCTCTATGGCGTAGTGGTTAGCGTGCTGGACAATTCACATTATATTTTCACGTTCGCGCCGACCTACCGTAGTCGTTTTTTTTTTGTTTTTTTTTTCCCTAAACAACTGGAATGGACTTTTCTTGGTGGCCGAACTGTTAACGTTGCAGATGTTTTTTGTTTTTTTTTCACACTTTATTTTCCTACTTTTACTCATGACTCCGGGTTTGATCCTTCCTACTTACCTACCATAACATTTTTTAAAACTCCCCTTCCCCCCGTCCCGGAAACAAACACTCGGGCAATGCCGGGTACCCCCGCTAGTATGTAATATATTGATGTTGGCATTCTGTAGATGTTCAGTGTAAATGGAGATGCTCTGATATTGTACCTATTTACTATGCCTCCCCAAGGGACAGTTAGACACCAGGGTCGTTTTTTAACGTGGAGAAAAGGTACAAAAATAAAAAAATTGTCTCAGTCGTGAAGGACTGCTCTTCCACTGAAAGAGAACTAGAAATGGAAGTGCAGCATCTGAAGAACAGATACTACACTTTTATCCTGGCCAAAAGGCCAAGTTTTTGTTAAAACTGCAAAAGTATTTATCTAAGCTAGCACGGTCGTAAAATACGTTTAAATATGATTTTGATTTGTGCAGATTTTGTATATATTATTTTAGAGTTAATGTTCTATCGATTTTTATCTCTGTATGAATAAAATGAACTCCTTTTTTTCCCTGTGAGTTTGACCTTAATAGGATTAAAAATCAAGACATTACATGCAAATGTAATGTGCACAAACTGCAGCACAGGATCTGAGGTGTGCTATAGGTCTATTACCCTTACACATCTTCGATAAGCGTACATTCCTTTATTTTTTTCCGGTGAGAGTTCACTGCCAAAACCGGTTAGGATCAATGGAAGTTGTAAAATCTTTTCTCTATTAAATTCCTACTACTCCTGCTACCACTTAACACCGCTGAGAACGCGTCCACAAGGAACAGTAGGAATAAACACCGGTTCGGAATCGTAAAGGGTTATAAAGCCGGTTTTTTTTTCCTTTTTTTTTTTTTTTTTCGCTTCTCTCCTATAAAAAGAAAAAAAACAAAGAATTGCAGTCTGATTAACATTATTTTGCCTTTCTGCTCCCCCCCCCCCTTTAACGTACAACGCAAACTGCGTGACTACTCAGATTTCACTTCCGGTTTTGACAACTCTAACCACGGAATCTGACTATGAGCTTAACTTATTAGTACTTCCCACTAAAAACTTATTATTACATAAACATTTTCTTAATTACCATTTATTACGATACCGTGATATTACTTGCATTTTTCTTTAAAAAAAAAAAATAAATAAAAATAAAAAAATAAATAAAAATAAAAATAAATAAAAATAAAAATAAATAAAAATAAATAAAAAAAAATAAAAAAAAAAAAAAAAATAAATTAAAAAAATAAATTAAAAAAAAATAAATAAAAAAAAAAAAAATAAATTAAAAAAAAAAATAAAAATAAAAAAAATAAATTAAAAAAAATAAAAAAATAAAAATAAAAAAATAAATAAAAATAAAAAATAAATAAAAATAAAAAAAAATTTAAAAAAAAATAAATAAAAATAAAAAAATAAATAAAAAAAAAATAAATAAAAAAATAAAAAATAAAAATAAAAAAAATAAATAAAAATAAAAAAAATAAATAATAAAAAAATAAATAAATAAATAAAAAATAAAAAAATAAAAATAAAAAAATAAACGCACTAAAAGTCCAATTAAGATTAGATAGCTTTTTCTTTTGCATTTCTTTCTTCCGTTGATTAAGTTACGTTTGAAAGTCAGTTAAAACTAAAATACTCTAACACTGTTTTAGATACTTTTAAACTTATTTACCCACAGTTGACCATTTGTCTGCTCCAAATACAGACAAACACTGTTCTTCGAGATGATTAAACATTTTACATTTTACTTACATTTCCGCATTTTTTTTTTTTTTTTTTTTTTTTTTTTTTTTGAGTCGATTGCTGTACTAAGAATATTAGAAATTATGAAAAAAAAAATGTGTATAACTAGAGTGCCTTCAGCCATAATCGAAACCAAAACTTATGAAGAATTCTTGATAAAATTATTTATGACAAAGAAATAGAAGAACATAACAATTAAACGACGACCTGGATGATGATTAAAGTTCAATCAGCTATAGTCGAAACCGAAACCAACACTTATGAAAAATTCCTGGGAAAATTATTTATGACAAGAAATAGAAGAACATAACAATTAAACGACCCGGATGTAAGCCTGACACACAAAAGAACACGCAGACAATCGTATTAGTATATAGATTGTTACAATATTTTTTATGAATAATGGAGTAATATCTTGCACAGTTGGGCGATTCTATTTATAAACGATGCTGCTAGGAACTGATGAATCGAATTAATTCACGTTCTGCTACCAACCAATCAGAAACCAGAATTGGTCCATAAATATTAAACCTTTCTGTAGCAACTTCGCATATGTTTTTTCCGTCTCGACACGGCAAGAATCTTTTGCTCTGTGGAACTGTCTACTGCAAACTAGTCACCTCTCTGGACTTGTGTTGAACAACGAACCATCGGAAACCAGTCACCTCTCAGATAACGTCTGGCAATTAATATTTCTTCTTTTTTTTTTTTTTTTCTGTATTCTGTCGCTGACATCATTCAGGATCTTGATTGATTCTCGCCCGACTGATTATGAGCGTCTGCAAATGAAAGTATGTATGTTGTCAGAGTTTAATTACTAGACGTTTCTTGGACGGACGAATTAGTGCATTCGCGATGAGATTGGTCTCTTTTTTTGTCTTTTCTTCTAGATTTAATACAATCAAAGAGATCAAAAAAAGGGGGGGGAGCTGCTGCATCTTAATTGTGAACAAAAATGACTTGCATCACTCTAAAGCAGTGATCTCCCAAAATACGGCCCACAGGTCAGATCCGGCCCACAGAGCTCTTATGGAAAACATAAAAAAAATGTTAAGAAAAAATTTTTTTTTAAATGGAAAGTTTGGTAGTTTTTCTTTTTGTTCAGAAAAAAGATTACAAGCATTCGGTTGTGGAGCACCAGTTTCATTAAAAAGCAAAACTAATCAGCAAAACGCATCCTCTTGTATGGATTTGCTGCGTCTTCATCTTGACTCTTCGCTGCTCGTTCTCATTTTGTTTTGTCTTCTGCGCCCTGCATCCGTGAAGTTTCTCTTTTTAAAAAAGGCTGAGGGTTTACTTAATAAACCACTGCAGTGGTACATTTGTGACCGATTCCATCCTTCTCAGATATGGTTATGTCAGAAATGCACCGATTTCATGCTTTTAAATTTAATATTAGCAAACAATGACAATGATCGAGAGAAGAAACTCGAATCATCCTTGCATGAATGGAGAAGGGGAAAGGTTTCACTGTCTGACAGGTGCTGGGAGATTGATAGTCCTGGCCTGGTTCCCTAATCATGTAGGAATTGCAGTAAATCAAAGAACTAAAATATATATAAAGCCTATCTTAACATGGATTGTAATACAAACTGTTATAATATTTTTGTAACAACACAGACGCTAAATGCAAAAAAAATAAAAAGAATCTGTTTATTTATACACCAGGGGTTTCCAAAGTACGACCGCAGAGCTCTTATAGAAAATCTATAAAAGTATAATTTTAAGAGAAGGGATCAAATCAAGCAGAGAGAAACCCTTTGACCAAGTTGACAATGCAAAATGCATGAAATTGATTAAAGGGATGAGATTTTGGAGCACTGGTTTCACTAAAAAGCAAAGCAGCATTAAACGCGTCCTCTTGTATATGCGTATGACGTGTTGTTTTCGTTTTGACTCTTCGCTGCCGGCTCTCATTTTCGCTGGTATTCTGCACATTACATTTGAGCCAATTTTTTTTTTTCTTCCCCCCCCCCCCCTAAAAAAAGGTTGGTGTTTACTTAATAAACCACTGCCGGACGCCCTCCTCCTCTCATGATTGTGATGGACCTCCTCCTCCTCCTCCTCCTCCCATACGATTTTGTCAGAAATGAACCAATTTTTACGCTTCTAAATTTAATGAATAATGGTGAAGAGTTGAAAGGATTTTCAAATATTAATTTTTGAACAGAAAAATTTTGCACTGATTTCGAAATAAATGTTTTCTTGGTTAATTTATTTTTTTAATCTTGGCTCGCTTAGCTCTAAAGAGTCACCAAAATGGCCTCCCGTTTGCTCTAAAATTGCAATTATGACATTAGCCCTGTAGTTCAGTACAGTGGTTTTAGGTTAGTTTATCCCGTTTCAGAATTTGTTAGATGAGGATTGATAATTTGTATTTAAGCCCAGACCTCCTCCTGGTACATCTTTTACAACTCTGCAATCTGTACGGAATTGCAAATGGAAGCCTTTGGGGGGGGGGTAATTTGTTCTCGTCCCATCAGCCATAAGGTGAGTACTTTTTAATTGTATTCTTAGTATCGGCCGCATTGAGGATTGTTTTCTGCGCGTGCACATTGCATTTGAAACAAGTTTTTTTTTGTTTAAGCTTGTGATGGGCCCTTGCTCTAAAGTTGGAGTTGTGACATTAGCCCTATGGGTCAAGACAATGGTTTTTAGCTTAGTTTATCCCATCTCAGAATGGATATTTTGGATTATCTTGGATATTAATCTCAAAACGTTTAAGCCAATTTAAGCCCAGACCTCCTCCTGGTGCATCTTTTACAACTCTGGAATCTGTACGGAATTGCAAATGGAAGCCTTTAGGGGGGGGGGGTAATTGCTTTTGTTTTCATCAGCCATAACTTAAGTAACTTTTAATTGTATTTTTAGTATCGACCACACTGAGAATTGAACATTCAATCACCAGCAGACGGTCACTTAAAACTACTTGACACTTAGCACTTATATCCCTTACGCCACAGTTAACTCATCTGAAGAAGGTTGGAAATTATATTGAATGACTCACGGGATGAGAAGAGTAATTCGCATAATGCAAATAAATTCATCCTGTTCACTGCGTATCATCAACTTGTTTATATGTTATGCAATGCCGAAAGACTTTATCTTTACTTTAGTAACAAACTGTACCTATCCGGCGTTGCCTGGGATGCAGTCAGATCATTGTTTTGTTTGCACATTTTATTTTTTTTTATATACAAAAAAGAAATAAAATTTGATTTGTAAAGGAGTTTTTTTTTTTTTCTTGCTCTGGCATTGATACTGAAAACTTACTTTTTCTGTTTAAAGATTATTAAAAATAAACTTAATATACTCAGTCATGAATATGCAAGCAACTACATAATGGTTAACTAATTTGCATATTTCTTTAAAAAAAAAACTTTGATTAATTTTTTATCGTTTTTTATTAAATGATTGGTTTCATTTCACTATTATGCTGAATTCTGTTTATGCATAGTTTCTACATTCTGCATAATTGCATAGAATTTAAGATGAAAACGTTTTAGCACACTGAAGAATTTGTGAATATATATATATATATATATATATATATATATATATGAGAGAGAGAGAGATAAAAATGACCTTATCGGTGTGTGTGTGTGTGTGTGCAAAAAGTCTCTACCAAACTCCTCTCTGAATATTTAGTCTAGAGTTGAAATTTAATATATAGAATAATTAGACCTATAGCACACTTTTAGTTTAGCTTATAACTCACACGTCACACGTAAATTGACTATACCCTTTTTTTTTTCTATTCATGCGCTAATTAAAAGTTATTGGTTAAACATTCTTTTGCAGTTTTTGTGCATGTATGCATTTAGGTCATAAGCTTATGGATAAGGCTGGAGAGTTATGTTTCGGTTTCGCTGGGAAAATGGTGAGATCCTTCTACCGCTCCAGAAGATATCTTACTAATGATGCAATTCTCTATCTATATAAGAGCCAAGTACGTCCAAAGATGGAGTACTGCTGCCACATCTGGGCGGGGGCTGCAAAAAACAGCCTATCCTGCCTTGACGGAGTACAAAATAGACTCCGTGGCTTGGTGGGGGATGCTCTTTTCTCTACCCTGCAACCTCTTTCCCACAGAAGAGACGTAGCGAGCCTGTCATTGTTCTATCGTTATTTCCATGGCAGGTGCTCTTCTGAGCTCCATTCCCTGCCCCCCCCTCGCCAATCTTTCTCAAAAAACACCCGACTAGCTGAAACCACCGTCAATAATTTTCCCCACTCCTTATCTGTGCCTAAATCAAAACGTAGATACCATGAACAAGGCTTCTTTCTTAGAACTGCACGCCTGTGGAACTCTGTTCCACTTGCCTGTTTTCCTCCCGACTTCAACCTGGATGTCTTAAAGTCCAGCATAAACAAATTCCTGCTGAACCGCCCCTCCCCTAAGTAATGACATCTTACCAATTCTCCAATACTATTGCTACACTATCCCTTTGATTACTGTACACAAATTAACCCTTATCCCTGAGTGGCCATTGGGCCTTGATAAGTGGTGAACTCCATGTAAAAAAAAAAAAAAAAAAAAAAAAGATTCTAACTGATGGCACACAAGTCATTTTTTCTTCACTTTTGAAATCATTATTATATATTTGGTAATTTGATAATCAATAGAGAATTTGCTATTTAATAATAAATGAAAAAACTGCATGAATTAAAATATTTTATTTAAGCAAATTTTACAACCCGGTAATGCTGGGTGGCTTTCTAGCATTCCGCTTATTGATTTTTTTTGTGTTTTTTCATAAGTCAAAAAAAATCTCATTAACCAGTTATGTAGGCTTAACCATATTTTTTTTTAATAATCTGTAAGAATAACATGATACCACAATAACAAATGAAAATTGGCTAGTCAGAATCAAAGTTTGATATGATAGCTTAAATACAATAGTTTTTTACATTTACTAATTTTGTCTTCCCCCTCCCCTCTCGCTCGCTCTTCTTCCGCCTCTCGCTCGCTCTTCTTCCGCCTCCCCTCTCGCTTGCTCTCTTCCGCCTCCCCTCTCGCTTGCTCTCTTCCGCCTTGTATCCTCTCGCTCGCTCTTCTTCCGCCTTGTACCCTCTCGCTCGCTCTTCTTCCGCCTTGTACCCTCTCGCTCGCTCTTCTTCTGCCTTGTACCCTCTCGCTCGCTCTTCTTCTTTCTCCTTGTACCCTCTCGCTCGCTCTTCTTCTTTCTCCTTGTACCCTCTCGCTCGCTCTTCTTCTTTCTCCTTGTACCCTCTCGCTCGCTCTTCTTCTTTCTCCTTGTACCCTCTCGCTCGCTCTTCTTCTTTCTCCTTGTACCCTCTCGCTCGCTCGCTCTTCTTCTTTCTCCTTGTACCCTCTCGCTCGCTCTTCTTCTTTCTCCTTGTACCCTCTCGCTCGCTCTTCTTCTTTCTCCTTGTACCCTCTCGCTCGCTCTTCTTCTTTCTCCTTGTACCCTCTCGCTCGCTCTTCTTCTTTCTCCTTGTACCCTCTCGCTCGCTCTTCTTCTTTCTCCTTGTACCCTCTCGCTCGCTCTTCTTCTTTCTCCTTGTGCCCTCTCGCTCGCTCTTCTTCTTTCTCCTTGTGCCCTCTCGCTCGCTCTTCTTCTTTCTCCTTGTGCCCTCTCGCTCGCTCTTCTTCTTTCTCCTTGTGCCCTCTCGCTCGCTCTTCTTCTTTCTCCTTGTGCCCTCTCGCTCGCTCTTCTTCTTTCTCCTTGTGCCCTCTCGCTCGCTCTTCTTCTTTCTCCTTGTGCCCTCTCGCTCGCTCTTCTTCTTTCTCCTTGTGCCCTCTCGCTCGCTCTTCTTTCTCCTTGTGCCCTCTCGCTCGCTCTTCTTCTTTCTCCTTGTACCCTCTCGCTCGCTCTTCTTCTTTCTCCTTGTGCCCTCTCGCTCGCTCTTCTTCTTTCTCCTTGTACCCTCTCGCTCGCTCTTCTTCTTTCTCCTTGTACCCTCTCGCTCGCTCTTCTTCTTTCTCCTTGTACCCTCTCGCTCGCTCTTCTTCTTTCTCCTTGTACCCTCTCGCTCGCTCTTCTTCTTTCTCCTTGTACCCTCTCGCTCGCTCTTCTTCTTTCTCCTTGTACCCTCTCGCTCGCTCTTCTTCTTTCTCCTTGTACCCTCTCGCTCGCTCTTCTTCTTTCTCCTTGTACCCTCTCGCTCGCTCTTCTTCTTTCTCCTTGTACCCTCTCGCTCGCTCTTCTTCTTTCTCCTTGTACCCTCTCGCTCGCTCTTCTTCTTTCTCCTTGTACCCTCTCGCTCGCTCTTCTTCTTTCTCCTTGTACCCTCTCGCTCGCTCTTCTTCTTTCTCCTTGTACCCTCTCGCTCGCTCTTCTTTTTCCTCCTTTCTCGCTGTCTTCCACCTCCTCCCCTCTTGCAGTCTTTCCTCTTCCTTTTCCTACCTTCTGCCTGTCTTCCTCCTCTTCCCCTCTCACTGACTTTCTTCTTCCTCCTTCTCCCCTTCTTACTGTCTTATTTCTCCTTTTCTCCTCTCGCTGTCTTCCACCTTTTCTCCTCTCAACATCTTTCTTCTTCCTCCTCCTCCCCCCCTCTCGTTTTTCTTCCTCACCCTTTCCTCTCTCCTACCCCCTTTCTAATTTTCGGTCTCCAATACGTTATTAATCTAATTTCATGAAGAAGTGAAGCCAATCATTAATTAATGTTATATTTCTCCTGTATTTTTTGTTTTACGCTTATCTTTCAGGAAATTAAAAACAACATTTTTTGTGTTTATAAAATTAGAATCCAAGGACTTTTTTTTTTGGTCTTTCTCCGTTTTCTTTTGTAATTAACTTTTCCTTAACAATTATGAATATATACTAGAAGAATACCCATCTCTCAAGATGAATAAAATTAATTCCCAAAAGTTTTTCCACCTCTTTTATTTTCCCTTGTTGAGATAAAAATCAATGCATAACAATATATAACCTTATGTCTAGAATCCGTATTCTAATTTTGATCAAAATTTCTAGGTTCATTTTTCAACATTTTCTTCCATATTTCCACTTGTTTGGAGCACGTTCAATATCAGTGATGCTTTTGAAGAGATTAGAAAGCAGGACATTCCTTTGACCATGATATCATTAGATCAAAACAGTGGACAAGACGGCGTTGTTCTGAATAAAAAGTGATTGGAAATTAGGCCCAGAAAATAAACGAGTGCTGACATAGATTTACGTGAGCAATTAGTATAAAGTAAGTGCGGGGTGTCCTATGAATCCCAGGGAGACCGACAGGTCAGATAAGCGAGTTTGCCCAAAAGTCTTAGAATATATATATATATATATATATATATATATATATATAAAATTATTTTTTTTACTATAATAATTAAATACCTACAGACACTAGTGTTTCATCCTTTCGGGAATCTTCAGTGCAGGGTGTCACGACTAACACCAGTCGAACGATTCAAACTCGGCGACACGAGACATCTCTGGCTCAATTAGCGAAGACCGTATCCATTCGGCTACCATTAAATAACGTGGAATTTAAACATTTTAATTTTAAATGTTCTTTACGTCAGTCAGACAGTGATCTAATCGTTATACGATAATCTATATGTATATATTGTTACATACGGGCCGGGGCAATATTTAAATATAACAATAAAATGCAATAAAATTCAAACACGGGTATGGATGGACATTTATGGATAGCAAACGCTTATCATAGGCAGATATATCTTCTGCATTAGGGGTATGTTCATGGGTCCCAGATTGGGTTCAAGTTTCCTTTTTTATACAAAAAAGGTTTGAAACAAATAAAACAACAATTATTTTCTGTGAGACAGGCGGACCAAAATAAACACAAAAATCGAACACAATAAGATTTGCAAGAGATAACGAAACAAACACTTTCAAATCATATAAAACTAAATTTATTAATGATAAGGGGAAAGAAAGATTTAACCAAAACAAATATATTCAAAGCTAATGGGATTGGGGAATATTTTTAACATACTAACTGAAAGAGAATCCTATAACAGAAAGACCAAAGGTAAACGGCAGCAACCAGTCCACACGAGGAAAAGTCCGATCTCCAGCTCGACAGAGAAAGAAAGTAAAATTTGTTTGTTTTTTTTCACTTACAGTTCAAGTCTTTTCTTTTAAACATGCCTGTCGGCATCCGTTTTGGGTTATCCAAAATAGCTTGATTGAGGGATTAATTCAGATATCTTTTTTTTTCCCCCCGTCTTTGCCAACTTTGGAAATGTGACATCGCTTTGGTTGTCCAGAACACATTTTACGCGGTCAAACTTTTTTTCACAACTCTCGCACGAGGGAATTATTATATTTCCTTTCTTTTTTTTTTTTTCGCCCCTCGATTCTAAAAATAGAATTGACGAAATTCTTCCTTATTCTGTTTCTTGGCACAAACGCGGTCACTACGTGCGTTGACCGTAGGGCGACCTGTCGCTTGCCTTCATATTGGAGGAGGTGGGAGGTGTTTGATGCTGACGTTGGTCGAGCGTTTTTCAACTCCCTCGTTCTGTTTCTCTCTCTCTCTCTCTCTCTCTCTCTCTCTCTCTCTCTCTCTCTCTCTCTCTCTCCGTGGGTGATGAAATCCGTAGTGGTCTTTTTCCTCTGCTTCCGAGATCGGATCGCGGCGTAATAACTGTTCCGCCGTCACGTGTCACTCTCTCTGTCCTCAGCCAAGGAAAGAGAATCTCTCCAGACTAATTTTAATACTAATTTTCCAAGCCCAGCATTCCTTTTTTTGGATGGGGGAGGGTTAATGCTTGCATAGCTAAGTTTACAGGGAACCTATTTTGGGGGGAGGGGGTGGCCTATGTTTCTTTTTTTTTTTTTTTTTTTTTTTTTTTTTTCCACTTTTCGCCTTTACGACTGTTTTTTTGCAGGAGGCGGGGCGGTAAAAAAAAAATTCCAAAATTTCCTAGAGTATGATGAGTTCTATAAGTTTTCCAATATGCTCATTAAGACAAGCTCGTTTATATTTGGCGCAGACAGGTAGATTTCAAGATATAAATACCTACCTTATGGACTGTAATTCACTTGCAGAGGTTGGGAGTGTCTATTCCGACAGCCGTTCTTACCATGGGGAGGTTCGGGATCTATTCCAAAAACCGTTGTTAACATAAGCAGGTTGAGGGGGGGGGGGCACCAACAACTATCATACTTTACTTTTTTACATGAGAGAGGGGGGTGGGGTGCTTCCACCAGGCAACGCCAGTTAACAGGACCTGCTAGTTAGCAATAAAAAGGAAATAGTCTTTTAATATATGTGAGCACTTTTGTATTAATCTCATTAAAATTTTATTGGTTACTTTACCTCTGGAAAATATTCACATATATATATATATATATATATATATATATATATGTTAAGAAAAACGTCTTTAGGTCATGGCATTTCGAAGCTAAATGCTTCTCATCAGAAAAGGAGAAAGGCCAGAATTATACATTATGCAACTATAGAAAAAAAAAACTGGCTTAATGACTTTTAAATATGAAATGAGAATGATGGAGTAGGATAAAATTGTAAATAGTAATTAAAAGTAGGTCCAACATATAAGGTTAAATTGAAAGTGCAGTATATTAAATCTCTAGCAAATATTTAAAAAAAAAAATAAATATAGGCCACTATGAAATAATTGGTATGATTTAAAGAAAAGCCAATAAAAGAAGGAAGGGGGAAAAAAATAGGGAAGATAGAAGAGGCCCAAAAAGAAGTGGAGGAGATATAAATAGGGAATACAGAAATAAAAATGTAAATAGATAAGAAAAAAAAAATAAAAAAATAAAACGACTCGAAAGTGATAAAAAATGAAATTAGAAAAATATTCAAAAATAAAATGATTCAAGTTCCAGTGAAATCTTTAGTTTAAGGTTCCAAGGTGAAGAATATGGTAACTGCTTACAAATCCAACGGTCAAAATTTATAAGGAATGTACTAAAATTCCTTATAAATCCCGAAAATATTTATATAGTAAAAAAAATTAAAAAAAATCCTTAGGATACCAGTGTAATCTTGTGAATTGATGTGAAAATCGAAAGATCCAGGAAGGTAATTAGTGCAATTCCAAGAATTGGTAGGTTTCAATCACATCAAGGTAAAGATTTATATTGCGATATAAAATTTGGTGTATTGGACAAGAGGCATGTACCAGACCACTTCCAAAAAAGGGGTGGGTCAGTAAAATAATTCCAAAAGCTAGCAAGGTTATGTTCTTCTTGTTAAATAAAATAATTCCAAAAGCTAGCAAGGTTATGTTCTTCTTGTTAAATAAAATCAAAAAATCTATAATTAGAACGAAGGTTGAGCGCATCCAAAATATTTAAAAAAAAAAAAAAAAAAAAAAAACAGCAAATTTCAGATTCGATATTAAGAAAGAGAAAAAATAAAACTTTTTAGAAAATTGAATTTGAAATTCAAGAGAAATTTCAAAAACAATCGGGGGAGGGGAATTAGAGGTAGGAAAATTATATGAAAATATAAAACTGGAAACGGGCGATTTTAAAAAAAAAAAAAAAAAAAAAAAAAATCCATCTTTCAAAATTGAATGAGATTTTCTTAAATTTTATCTTTTCCTTTGATGATATGAAAAAGTTATCTATAACTTTTATTCCTCGCCTTTAATATCATTATTAAAAGTATTCTTTTATATCTAAAGACACTAGTGTTTTATGCTTACGCAATCATCAGTATAGGATGACAATCCTTGCCGGTTGGGAGATTTGAACTCGGCTCAAAGCTATCTTTGACTCCATTTGCTAAGTCTCTACGACCAGGCCATCAAACAATTGCCATGAGAATGTAGGGAATTAATAACCAATAAACACTCAGTTTGGACGCAGACATTTGACAATCCGTAGTGTTCAAACAATGGAAATCATGAACATTGCATAAACGCTAGTTGACTGACTCTTAGTTTATACTTCCCAGACAATGCCCATCCTTAAGTATTCTTGAAGGGACTTCATATTATCATTGATGTATTATATTTGTATCTATATATTATATTTTTCTTATTCTGTTTGTTTCTTGGGGGGGGGGGCATTTTTTGGGGGTCCCCCGACAAAAGGAGGGTGCACCTGTAAATTCACCCTTGTCTGTTCGTCTGTCTGCACTTTTCTCAATAACTACACCTTGGAATTTTTGGAATTTTGCACAAACATTAAACATGATATGAGTAAAAAAGTAACTGAACGAATTTTCAAAACAATAAGTAGGCAGGCAGGCTAAGTGGAAAAAAAAAATGTTTAAAAAAATGCGACGTCTTAGCGGATGTCTCCATGGCCTGGCCGGAAGGGAAGTGGAGTGTTGAAATTAAGCGTAGTTCATCAAAAAGATGACTTGCTAAAATGAGGACGTAAAAATCGACCCCTTTTTGTACAAAACGGCTGAGTTTAGGGCGAAGGAATTAATGGTTTGGGCCAATTTTTTTTTATATTTGTCATCTGAAGGATCGAGGTTCCATCGCTTCTGTCAAAAGTTTTTGCAAGACCTACAAACACGCATTTTTGCCTTTTTATATATTAGGTTTCTAAATAGAATACTTAACACAATTGTTGCTAATTTCCATTAAAGATTTAGAATTAATTGTAAAAACAAATCTTCTTTGTCATATGTAAATGAGATAACCTCATGAATGTTGATTACCTAGGCAGAAATAAAAGTATATGAAAGTCTGTGAAACAGTGTATCTATTGTATTAATCAAATTTTGAACAAACAAGCAGACAGGAATACAACTTTATTATAATAGAGTTAGATTGTTCAGACTAATGTTCTCATCTTGGTTCGTATTTTCATAAAGTTTCAGACATATACTCCTCAGGAAGGAGGTTACATCAACCAAAATGTTGTGATAATCACACTTAACCATTTATGACCTGGTTGAACTAATTTGCTCAGTCGTAAATAAGTGAATAAAATGTCAGAAATAAAGTGGGAATTGATTCAAATACGCCTTGTACATATTAGTTCAGTATCTATGTAGATGCTAGATACCTCCAGTTCCATTGCTTACATTCAGTATGCTGCTGTCTGAGAGAGTGGAGGATTTCCTTTGTTGTCATAAACATGCGTTTTTCAAGCACTATGGCTAATAATCAAGTTAAGTTTATGAAATGCAAAAATTCTCAGTGATTGTTTAGCTATTGAACTTCATAATTTTTCTAGTTTGAAGACAATCATAGTATCATTAAATTAAATGACTAAGTCCATCATTTGCCCCTCCCCCACATTTAGCCCCAAAAGTCCCCAAGGCCTTAACGGATTTAAATTTAAGTTCAGCACCATGCAAAACTGCTAAATAGACATAAACAGAAAATTTTGGTCAAATATGGTAAAATAGTCCCAAAAATGGAGTGTTTTTATTAGCGCTAAAAGAACCCCTGGGGCACACCAAAGAGTTATCGCGAAGTATAGACAAACAAAATTATATAGAAATCAGTTAGTTACAACTTTTCAGAAAGTTTTATAAAAATCCAAGGCATCAATTTTTTTTAATAAGCACAAAAGTGTCAATTTTAGCCATTTTAACTGGAAAGGCACCCCTAGGGGAACAACCAGAGTTTTCCCAGAAAATTCGTTCTGTTACTTTTTTACTCATATCATGTTTAACGTTTGTGCAAAATTTCAAAAAATTTCAAGACGGAGTTATTGAGAAAAGTGCGGACGGACGAACGAATGAACGGACAAGAGTGAATTTACAGGTCCACCCTCCTTTTGTCGGGGACCAATTAAAAATAAATATTTTTTTATCATCTACGTCATAATTTAGGTCATAAAGGATTAAGATAAGACTAGTAGTCTGTGTAATCCAAATAATACAGAAAGACTTGCCTCAAAAAGGTCGGAGGTTTACATCAGATGAGAATAGTAGTCCAAATAATAACACTATTATTAATCCTCATCTCAAAAATTCAAAGAGATGAAATATAGTTTCAGAACAGATACCACACTTTGTTCTGTGCCAAAAAGCTAAAGAAAATGTATGCCTTACTATCTGAACATTAGCACTTTGTTTCTTTTACAAACAAATGTTCGTTCATGTGTGGCAGTTGCAAACGCATGTCTGCGTGCGTGCGCGGTAATACAGATTTGGTGATGAAGAGATCTTTTTTCTTTTTTTTTTTTCAACGTCTGCATCTGCAACTGACCTTTTATACCGGTTATTATCGGCCACTTTGGACATTGGTTGCACAACCTCACCCTCGTCTTCTGCTAAAAATTCAGTTTCACAAAATAGACATCTCACCCCACCCCAACACACACAGGCACAAACTTTCTCTCTTCCACAGAATGACAAATAATAAAAGGACATAAAATGCTCAAAGGAATTAAATCTTCGTTGTTTTTTCTTTTTTGTTTGTTTGTTTTCAACCAAAATAAAATTCAATTTAGTCAGTTAGAATTTCACATAAAAGTCAAAATTGTCAGTAGTTAAAAAGAAAAAAAAACAAAACCTATAGGCGATTACATTTGCCGCTGTTTTCTATTTTCTTTGCTCTTTTGTACAATGTCAGCAAACAAAAACAACAATTCTACAAAACAACCAAACCAAGCACCATAAATAAATATTTGAAGATATAAAGAACTTGAAGCATAAAAACTAGCCGGGGTGGAGGTGATGGGCTTTGCTCAGTCATAAAATCCGCTTAAATAAGATTTTTTAATTTGTCCAGATTTTGTATGTATTATAGAGTCGCAATTTCCAAAGTTAAAAAAAAAAGTATTTGGATGCTAGAATCGAAACCGAAAACAAAACTGTAGCATTCAAAGCTGATGAAGCGCAGACATTTGTACAGGAATTTAAAATTGTTGAAGACGCTTGAAAATTCTGCATGTTATTGCTATATATCTTATGAGACGACTGACCAATTTTTATGACTGACGGTTCAAATGAACAGCTACAGCAGGAATTGGAATACACCGTACTAAAGCCAGATTGTCACAGCTGGTGAATTTCCAAAATGCAGTTTGGACGTGCGGACACTTTAGAAAAACAATATGCAATAAAATTCTGTTTTAAACTTGGAAAAAATGCCACAGAAACGTATGGAATGCTTCAGACTGCTTTTGGACCATCTTGCATGAATCGAACATCAGTTTTTGAGTGGCATAAGAGATTCAAGGTAGGCAGGGAGTCTGAGGGCTGATGAGAGGTGTGGGAGTAGTAAGGAAGTCAGCACACCAGTGTTGATTGGCCAAATAAAGAATTTCATGGATAAGGACCGTCATGTGTCTATAGAGACAATAAGTGCACAGTTTTATGTCAGTATTAGGAACTGTGAACATAATTATAAGTGAGGAACTAAAGATGCGGAAGATTTGCATGAAGTTTGTCACAAGGATGCTCAGAGAAGATCAAAAACTATTTGTCCCAGATGGGCATCCTGACAGATTAAAGAGGTTGTGACGAAGGTCATTGACACGCTCACACAAGAGGACTTTCTATGAGCCTTCCAGAAGTTGTTGGAACGGCACAAGTGCATTACAGCTAGAGAAGATTACTTTGAAGGGGACTATAGTTTCATGTGTGTATTATCAATAAAAGTACCCGTACGAAAAATGTTTGTGAACTTATTGAAGGCGCCTCGTATGTTGTTGATTTTATTTGTATTTTATCTCGACCAGTCACAAAACAATTCTGAATCTTTTCCCAATTCATTAAAATGCTGTTTTTGTTTACTTTCCAGCCTGCCAATATCCTCCTGGATGAATCAGGTCATGTGAGGATTTCCGACTTAGGACTTGCCTGTGATTTTTCAAAGAAGAAACCTCATGCCAGTGTGTAAGTATGGCACTTCAACCAAATACCTGTTCATATTTCAGGACTTCATCAATTTTTAAAAGAAAATTAGGAGTGCTTATTCAGATTGGCACTTATGGCGGCAATTAAAAGTAAAGAAAATACAGAAACCTCTGTATGATGTACATACTCGTTACACAATGAAGATATTCCAAAAATCATAAATCAATCAAGTAGTTTTTTGGGGTTTTTTTTAATAAGAAAATCAAAATTTATGATTTTTAGCAATTTTACTACTGAACTGCATTTGAACAGAAGGCTGATTTTTCACCTCAAGACGTCAATTTGAGTTGTCTATCCTTATTTCATTGGATTCAATCATGGCTGATGAAAACACTACAACTTGCTTAGTCGTCGATATTTGATTTGCTTGAATAAAGAAAAACTACTTGATCAAATTACGTGATTTTTGGAATGAGATCTCCGTTCAGTAGTGAGTATGTACATCATACTGACTTCTCTATATTTTCTTTACTTTTAATTGCCGCCATAAGTGCTAATCTGAATAAGCACTCCTAATACAGTAAGGGGCTCACACTTGAAAATCGCAGTTCCAAATAAATCAACAGGAAAAATTATCAAGTCGAATTTTAATTAAAAATATGATTTTGCTGATCCGCCATTGGTAAGAGCAGAAATCCCGTAAAACGAGGGGAGATAAATCCGTCTGTCATTTAACGGAATAATAATGAAAGGTTCATCTGCAAAATGATAACATTGATTTTTTTTTTTTTTTTTTTTTTTTTTTTTATAGAAATTCTACTCAATAATTTTTCCAAATTTTTTGTGAGGCTATTTATTTTTACACAGTATGTATATCAAAGAGGTTTTACTTGGAATTGGATTTTTATGCATGCCCCATACTGTATAAGCACTGGCAATTATTTCAAAACAAGGATATATATATATATATATATATATATATATATATAATTATAAAACTCAAATGACCTTGTAACGAGTGTTGTAACCCACTTTCTGGTTTACAACTTCCGGTTGCGCATGTGTACATAAACATAAACCCATAACAGCGTAAACAAATAAACACAAATCGCTATTTTTGCATATTTTGATCTGCGCACTGAAATATTAACGTTATTATTTAGAAATTATTATTTAATATGGGAAGGGTGAGGATGTTTTGCAACTATTCTGTATTACAAATATACTGTCGCAATTTTCTTACAAATAAATCAACTTTGACCCGTTGACAAAGTATTGTTTTACTGTGTACGTTTTCAGCGTCCCATTTGTTTGTTTTTTTTGTTGTTTTTTTTTCGCGTTTAAATTATCTAAATAATTGTTGATACTTTTTGCATTTTTGTTTTTTTTACATCGTTCATTTCCGTATTACGTTTAAGTTATTTTAACACAATTTTCTTACAAATAAATCTACTTCAACCTTTGACAACCATAAGAGCATTTTACAACGTATTGTTTTACTGTGTACGTTTTCAGCATCCCAATTTTTTTTTTCGTTTAAATTAAACAATATATCAAAATTTGAATAGTGAAGATTTACCTATAAATATGGCAAACCACTTATAATTCAATGGCTGTAAGTTTTTTTTTTTTTGCAAAAATAAACAATTATAAACAGAACGACTCTTCTTTTCATTTTTAATATACTTTCATAGAAATGTTTCTGTTAGGTCACAAAAACTATTCTTTACGTCACAAGTGTCACGCTCACACATTAATTCCATAGCTAATATAACATACTGACCCAACGGGTCACGGGTAGTCTAGTACATATATATATCATTCAAACACAGTAGTGTTTGAATATATGGTTAAGTGGCAGTTTTAGTCATTTAGAACTGTGTTAAAGCTTCACCATTCACTAATTTTTCAACCAAATTTCAAACAATTATTACAGTGTATAGATCACTTTCTTAGCGATATTGTGAAAAAAAATTTTTTTTAATTTTCGTTCAGTTAAAACAAAAGTTATGATGAATTGACTGGTGTTCAAAATCGTAAGGAGGTGAGCAACGTTTTTTTATGACTGGTTTCCATAGCAACCACATCGCTTCAGTGACTAATTTTGCTACCAATGCACCGCTCACACGAAAAGAGAAATAACAAGTGAAACAGAAAGAATGAAAGGGAGATAATTGGAGGGATTTTATTGAAAGCAGACGAGTGCCGTACATTGTTATTACATATGTGTATGTTATGTTTATGGGAGAAAAAAAAATAAGACTGAAATTAAACAAAGAGCAATTGAATTTACTGGAAAAATTATGGATTACAATAGAAAAATGCGAGCATGAAAAGTAATATGGTTAAGCTTAAACATGGAAAAGTAAAAGACTAGTTGTTAAAACTGGAAAAGAAAAGGACAAGATATTCTAGTAAAAAATATAATAAATTTATAACTTAAAATATTGCAGCAGTAAGAATTTTTTTTTTTTTAATTCAATTAATAACATTAATCAATTCTAAATGCTGCAATATTTTAAGTTATAAATTTATATTTTTTACTAGAATATCTTGTCCTTTTTCCAGTTTAACAACTAGTCCTTTACTTTTCCATGTTTAAGCTTAACCATATTATTTTTCTTGCTCGCATTTTTCTTTTGTAATATATATATATATATATATATATATAACTTGCATGTGGGTGCATTACAGAAGATCAGAAAAACATTGATACCATTGGTTTCAAATGCTAATGAACGAGATCTATAATAGGCCTCCCTTACTGAACTCTCTTCAGCCTCTGTTTGTGTCCGTCTCCCAACAAAATGCTAATGGTGTCAATGGGGTCTCCAAACTACGACCTGCGGGCCAGATCCGGCCCACCAAAATCTTTAATCTAGCCTGCAGATCTCTTATTGAAAATGTAAAAATATTCCGGAAAAATTTTAATATATAGAAATGTGTGAAAATAGTTTTATGCTTTGATTAAAAGAATGAGGTTTTGGTGAAGCAGTTTCAATAAAAAACAAAGTTAATGAACAAAACGGTATAAAACGCGTCCAGGTTATTTTTAAAAAGAAAAAAAAAAAAAAATGCCCCCCCCCCCGTCGTCTCCATTCTAAAACTTTGCATTTAACCATATCCTCCAGTCGCTTTTAACCTCAATCAGTAGGGACTTATTAGTAAGGAGAGGCGAGGGGTATCATTGTCTTTTTCCTTTCAACTATTGCCTGATCTTAAATGGAACACGTATATCAAATCTGTTGCCAAGGCCGCTGGAAAAATGGTGGGATCTTTCTATCGATCCAGTAGATATCTCACTGCTGATGCTATTCTCTATCTATATAAGAGCCAGGTACGTCCAAGGATGGAATACTGTTGCCACATCTGGGCAGGAGCTGCTAGAAAGGACTTGTCCTGCCTTGATAGAGTTCAAAATAGACTTCGTAGCCTCGTAGGAGATGTCCTTTTCTCCTCCTTACAACCTCTATCTCACAGAAGAGATGTTGCGAGTTTGTCTCTGATGTATCGTTATTTTCATGGAAAGTGTTCAACTGAGCTTCAATCTATGGTCCCCCCTCGCCAAACTTTCACAAGAAACACTCGTCTAGCTGTAAACACTATCAATAATTTCCCCCACTCTTTATCTGTGCCTAAACCTAAACATAGATTCCATGAACAAAGCTTCTTTCTTAGAACTGCACGCCTGTGGAATTGTCTTCCGTTTTTCTGCTTTCCGGCTGACTACAATATGGTTGTCTTCAAGTCTAACGTAAATAAGTTCTTGATGAGCCGTTCCATATAAGTTATTAAATTTACCAAATTTTCATTACTAATGATTACTATATTGACCAACTTCTACTGTACACTCTTTAACCCTTATCCTTGAGTGGCCTCTGGGCCTTGATAATGTGGTGATGCCTTTGTAAAAAAAAAAAAAAAAAAAAAAAAACTATTGCCTGCCCCACCATCATCATTATCACCACAATCCGTTGTCTTCAAATTGCTTGTATTCGAAGAACGTCACTTCCCTTATTGCTCATTGGAGATTGATCTTTTATTCTTATTATTATTATTATTATTATTTCGACTCTTCTACCACTTTCAGAACATTCAATGCGTTTATAACAACATAGCAAAATTAATTATGGGTAAATTCAATTTCTCCATATTTTAAAAATGTCTGCTACAATTAGAAATTAAATACTTGTCGGGTAAGAATGTACCGCATGTTCTATCGCAGTTTATGGTTTCTTTATTTTTTATCCCTTACCAATTTTTTTTCTTTTTTTTTTTTTTTTAATTTCCGTCGCCCAGTTTTATATTAAAAAAAACCTTTTGTGAAAAAGTTCAAAACAAAAATGTTTTTTAAGTTTAAAAAAAAAAAAAAAAAGATGAAAATTGTGTGTAGAAAAAAAAAAAAGATTTAATTACAAAGTGTAACAACAATGCCTATTTTTAATGGAAATCGCTCCAGACAAGGTATGAAGCCACTTAATATAAGAAGCTAAAGAAAAAAAAAACTACATCAAGGTCAAAAACGAACCAGTGATAAGGTGTTAGATGGATAGATTCTGGACCAGTATTCCCTTCCTCTTTTGTCACAAACATTGCTCATGGAATGTAAGGACAAAATAAGAGAAGCAAGAGTTATGATGCTACTGAAATTAGACGCATGCTTCGCTACGTATCCCAAATCTTTATGCCACTATTAAGCTTAAATATAGTGGGGGTTTCACTTTCTCACAAAGGAAAATTCTAGTCATTTTTTAAATTTTTATTTATTAGCCTACATATTATATACGGCATAAGCACGTTGACACACCAGTTCCCGCTGGATCACCGAACATTAAACCTTGTCAGTACTAAATGGATGTCCATTTGTGACTGTATGTGCTCTCTGCTTATCTCGGCATTGTTTCCAGCCATCCTGGAACTTGACTCAAGCAGTGCCGATTCAGGAGAGGTGTGGTTGGGGTTTGCACAACCCTTGCCTCACAATTACACGTGCTACTGCCCTTACAAGAGGTATCCTTTGTCTTTCGAGACTGACCGAAGGTATCAATAATCTGCTTATTATAGTAAGCTTCTCCCTGGTAGAACTCCTTTTCTACCATCATTGAAAAAAAAAAAAATATTCACCTGTGTGACTAGCGACCAGGCAGATCTTCTACAAAATCTACAAATGTAACATAGTCAAAGAAACAGAGGAAGAAACTTGTTTTTCAGTTTTAAACAAATGCCTTTATATCTAGTATTCTAAACAAGAAATTTTTCTAAATATTTAAACGGTCCATTTCTCCTTTTCTGGCTACGTGTGACTTTTCGTCTTTACTCTGATGGAACACACGTGTCTCAAATTCCACTTCTCTGAACACTCGGTTCTCAGAAAATTCTCTTTCTCGCTCTCTGGTGTCTCTGGCACGTCCTTTGCTGCTCTCTGGTGTCTCTGGCACGTCCTTTGCTGCTCTCTGGTGTCTCTGGCACGTCCTTTGCTGCTCTCTGGTGTCTTTGGCACGTCCTTTGCTGCTCTCCTCTTCCCTATAATCCATGCCTTGCTTCCTGTGACTTTTGGTTATTTCCTTAACTTAAGGAAAACCTTAAAGGCTGTCATTACAAGACAATTGAGGAGATGGAAGTGGCTGTGACGAGGATCATTGACCCATTCACACAAGAGGACTGCCATGTCGCCTTTCAGAAGTTGATAGAATTGTACAAGTGCATTGCAGCCAAAGGAGATTACTTTGAAGGGGAGTTTCATGTGTATACTATCAATAAAAGTGGTCATATGAAAAAAAGGTTTGGAACCTTATTGAAGGAACCTTGTATATGCTCATTTTCTTTTAACATATAACTACGAAACATCTCATTTGTATTTTTTTAATATTTGGACTCTTGTTCTTATTTGGAATGTTATTTTCTCAACATTTCAATCTCTGAGGTTCTTCAGATGTATTTTGTCAAACTTGGCAGTCTTTCTGGCTAACTACGGAATCTTTCTATCGATAAAGTACTAGGTAAAAATTCAGTTGTAAGTTACACTCTTCCAGAGGTTGAAGGTTCAATCATCAGTGTGGGCAACACTTAAAATATAATTGCAAATTACATCCATGGCTGATGGAACGAGAGCATGCGACCCCCATGGATTACATGAAGATTGCATTAGAAATTCTGTGCAAATTTTTGAGTTCAACAGAAAAGATTCCCGAGTCAGATGAGACACACCTGAAGAAGGTTGGAGGTTACATCGACTGAAACGTGAAAATCTCACTCAAGATGAGCACAGTAGTCCAAAGAATCCAAATATGATCATCTTAAAAATCC